>NW_027168760.1:67500-80000 GCF_036898095.1 Palaemon carinicauda | reverse complement strand
CAATATACCATTAGCATCATATTCTCAAATCATCTATCAACGTTCACTATAAGTATCAAAAGACTTTTCACAGATATAAATATATTGTAATCAATATTGTAAAACTTGTGAAAATCAATCACAGTCACTTACCAGATAAACGTGCAGCGTATACGCTACCAGGAAAAACAAAAATGGCGATTTCCAGAAAACGGAGAGAGAGGGGACAATGGCAGCTGTTCCTTCAGCTGTGTCTCTGGTCTAACTAAACAGTGCTGGGTAAATTTCCGCTCAGAAGCCTAACCTAAGCGGCGGAGAAGGGAAAAGTGGTTTTGCGCATATAGGTGGTACCGTATACGCTACACATTTACCTGCCCAGGGTTAAACCATGTAGAAATTAAATTAGAAACCGAAAAAACATGTCCATAATAGTAATATACAGACCCCCACATCAAACACAAGAACAGGACGAGTAGCTCTATAGACAACTTGGACAAGAAGTAAATAATAAGCTAGCAGTCCTAATGGGCTTCAATGCTACAGTAAACTTAGACACTATGAATTCTACATTATACACAGAGGGATATAGGCTACTGGAATTCGTCAAAAATTAATTCATCTACCAGTGAGTTCTTAAAACAACTAGGGGAAACAAAATGGTATATATTGTGCTTACAACCGAAGAAAATCTAGTATCCAGTGTTTCAGTAGGCGAAAATATTGGCAAAAGTGACCACAGAATAGTTAGGTTTCCGGAAAATATTAATCATCAGAAAGAAAGGAAATTTTGAAAAAGTTAGATTACAGACGGAGTAACAGGATAAAACTTAAGGGATATATCAAGAATTTAGAATAGGAGGAAACAGAAGACATAGATATACAATAAGACTCCTTTGTAGAAATGTAAAAAAAAAAAGGGGGGGCTAAATGTATACAGTATTGCATAGAGAATATTTACCAAATGAAACTTAACAACCTAAGCGGTTCAACAGAGAAATGGCAAATGCAATAAGAAGTAGAGACAGGAGGCATAAATCGATGGGTCCACAGCCTTCAATTCGTGAAATTTCCGAGCACAAGAAGTTAAACCAAAAAGTAGATAAATTAGTTATAAATGCCAAGATCAATGGAGAGAAAAGACCGGAATTAGTTAGTAAAGAAAACAATAAAGAATTTTTTGCACATGTATACTGTATAAAGCCAATCAAAAACAGCATAAGCCAATTAAGAGACTCAAAGGGAAATCTTATGTCAAATGATTTTGAAAAAAAACTAAAGTGATGAATGCATATTTCACAACCTTATTTACTAGGGCAGAATCAACGGCCCTCCGCGAACCAGTTATCAAAACTTAAGGGCCTCAATCATTAAATAAAATTACATTTACGAAGGATGATGTCAAAAATAAAATAAAAGGACTCAGTAAGTAAGGCACCAGGTCCAGATGATATGCATCCAGAAGAGATTATAGAACTAGAAGGAGATATAACCCTACACATTTACAAATTGTTCTGAAAGACAGCCACAAGGATGGAGACTAGGCAAAGTTCTTTCAATCTACAAAAAAAAGACCAAAAGAAGAACCTGGCAACTACAGACCTGTTTGTTTAACTTCAGTGCCTTGCAAAATTTTGAATCAATTATATTAGATTCAATAGTAGAACATATAGAGAAAAATAATATTCTGATAAAACAGCCAACATAGATTTAGAAAAAAAGAGATCATGTGATAGATTTTTTGGAATTTTTCCACGTTTACTATTTATGACAAAAGTAGGGAAATGCTCATCATATAACCAGACTTTCAAAAGGCTTTAGACCAAGTTCCTCATGAAAGAATTAATGGTCAAAATTAGAGAACTAGGCGTTACTGACAAGCCAGTTGAATGGATTGAAGATTGGCTAACAATCATAAAATGGAGATTTGTAATCAATGAAAAGGCTTCATAGTGGGCCGCTGTTACAAACAGAGTACTTCAAGGATCTGTCCGTGGTCCATTGCTATTTCAGATCTACAATAACGACATTGATTTAGGGTTCACTAAAATTTGTTGCCGATACTAAACTAGGTATAAATGCTGGGAACTCAGAAGACGTAAAAGCCTTAAGAGAGGATCTAATGAGGCTGGGAGAATGGTTCAGAAAATGACAAATGCCTTTCAACTGTGGGAGATGCGAAGTCATGCACATAGTTGTAGTAACCCAAAATCAGATTAATCACTGCTCGGTAATGAAATAGAAACTGTGGAACAAGAGGAAGATCTCGGTATTATCATCAGAAAGAATTTGAAGGTTACCAAACAGAGCATAAAGTTGAAAAGGTAGCAAAGAAACTAATAGATTACATTAAAAGACAATTCAAATTTGGGCTCCAAGTATTCGAGAGGATTTAGATTGACTGGAAGTAGTACAAGCTAGGGCCACCAAAGTAGTTCCAACACTTAGGTAATTTGGATATAGGCGAAGGATGGAACTTTTGAACTTATTTGATTTACAATCTCGACAACTAATGAGACAGGTAATAAAGGCATTCCAAATTCTTATCGCAAATCAGTCCATAGGTAACAGATGCAAACTGGAATTGAAAAAATAAGCCATAACTCAATGGGGCAATTTCTTTTCATACAAAAAAGCAATTACTTGGGATATACTTCAAGAAGATATAGGGAAAAGTAGCACGGTAAACAACTTCAAGAGTAAGTCCGATAAAATCATAAGAATTCTCTAAATGCTTAAAGTAAATCGCTCTACCAAAGAGCAAGTGAAGTCTCTGCGGATGGACTAAAAAGTCTTTGAGGCATCCAAAATCCTTGTAACTCACTCTCTCTCTCTCTCTCTCTCTCTCTCTCTCTCTCTCTCTCTCTCTCTCTCTCTCTCTCTCTCTCTCTGTTTCTTACTATTAAAACAAGTCGTCACAGCGCATGTACATAGTCCGGTCTCTCTCTCTCTCTCTCTCTCTCTCTCTCCTCTCTCTCTCTCTCTCTCTCTCTCTCTCTCTCTCTCTCTCTCTACTCCCATAGTTTCTTAACATTATAAAATTTAAAACAAGTATTATTTTAATATGATCTTCACCTTTCGTAATAAATAGCATCTCTACATTTCCTAAAACTGTTCTTCTTTTCTTCCAACTCCTTTTCTTTATTATCTGGTACCATTATATATCAGATTTCCCTGTTTTATTTTACATTCTTCTATTCTATTTTAGATTCCTCCTTTTTCTTATAAAAACAATTAATTCTATTTTAGAGTACTCCATTCTGTTTTAGATTACCTCGTTCTATTATTCTTTTTTAGAATCCTCGCCAAACGGTTTCACGTTGCTCCTTGAGATTGCATCCTCCAATGCATTCTTCTTCTTCTTTTCTTTCCTTCCAGCAAAAAAGATACAATCCTTTTCTCTCGCCCTGCATTCCTATCACTTTAAGCCTTTGTGTGACTCTGTTTACCAGAATTCTTTACCGTAGGGATCAAGGGGTTCGTAGGACTGTCGTGAAACTCAATACTACAAGGTATTCTAGAATCTTTATTTTTGCTGTGACCAAGTTGTGGAATGATCCTCCTAGTCAGGTTGTAGAATCAGTCGAACGTCAAATTTTCAAACTTGCAAATTTTTTTTTTATGTTGAACAATGTGAAATAAGCCTCTTTTTATAGTTTAGTCATGAAATATCTATTCCAATGATTTTACTGCTATCTAAATTTGCTATTGTAATTGTTCATTACTTTTTTTGTAGTTTATTTATTTCCTTATTTATTTTCCTCACTGGGCTATTTATCACTTTTGGAGATCTTGGCCTTATATCATCTTCCTTCTTCAACTAGGTTTATAGCTTAGCTAATAATAATAATAATAATAATAATAATAATAATAATAATAATAATAGTGAGGATGTAAAATGGGAGGCGATGTTTGTAGACTTTAGTTAAATATTTGCAATATACAGTCGCGGAGGTCTGAAATATCGGATTGCTCTTATTATTATTATTATTATTATTATTATTATTATTATTATTATTATTATTACCAATAAAAATAAAATGTAAATTGTATTGAAAGACAAAGTAAAACCTTCACAACATAATTGTCGAAATTCCCTTTGTTTCATTAACCCAGAAATCATCAGAAAAAGAGAAAAAGTAACACATATTTAGTTAATTATATTAATCTCCGTCGATTTAAAACAAGTATTTATCAAAACTTTATCTATGTGACCCAATCTAACTCTCTCTTATTCCTCTTAATAAAAATTAAATATGGTAAATTCTTAAGAGGTTAAAGCCAAAGCTATGTCACTTAAAATGGGGTTTCCAAGAGAAGACGAGATTTAGGTTCAAATCTGCTTAAGAATCTTTAGTTTTTTGCTCGTGTAGCACAAATGTAGCATTTTAGTTTACTTCAATTGATATTGATGTGGGACTTTAGGTACTATATATGTTAAGATTTCGTGTACACAGACATACGGGAGCACGTATATATGCACCCACACTCACACAAATGCAGAAGCATTGTGTATATTTATGTATGATTAGTGTACGTAACCGGTCAAAAATAACTGCTATATATTTATACACATACGCAAATACATGCGCACAGACATACACAAAGATTGAACCCTTCCCACCCCTACTTCATCCCTAACTACAACCCGGGGGTTTGAGCAATTTGTAGGGGATTGTGGTCTCTCTCTCTCTCTCTCTCTCTCTCTCTCTCTCTCTCTCTCTCTCTCTCTCTCTCTCTCTCTCTCTCTCTCCCCTTTACCAAAGGGATGAGGAGAAACTGAGCAATTATAGGTCTGATATAACCGCTGAGTGTGACCAGAGAGACATTATAGAGCAAATCACTTTAAAAAGTTTGTTTTCATTTACCCAAAAATCATCTCCAACAAATACTTACAACGTACACTACATGCAAAGAGTATTTGTACACAATTTGTGTGGAAGATTTGAGAGCACAGTACGAACGTCACTGAAATATAAGTGTCTGACGTCCCACGTATTGGTATGCGTGATATTGACATATGCCATGAAGGGACAAATGCAATTATCTATTTCCTAACTAATATTGAGCATATGGTAACATTTTAGAGATGTTTCCCTACATTCAGTAAGCCAAAATTAGTACAACTGAATCATTTCATTACCTTATAATAACCCATTTTAAATTCACAATAAAAACAGAAAACACTAGGATAACAAAAAAATCATTCCTCACTAAAGTGATTAACTACTGCAATGTGATTGTTTCGTCGCTACTTTCCACTAGATGAGGGTAGACTAGACTTAAGCTATCGTAAGTAGCTTTATTAGGAAAAGGACAATGTAAATTCGAAACACTGTTCTAAAGTCTTGGGTATTGGGTAGTGCCATAACCTCTGTGCCATGATTTTCCACCGTCTTGGGTAAGAGTTTTTTTGTTTGAGGGTACAATAGCGCCACACTTTTCTACCTGCATACTATTCTATGTCCTTATTTCCTTTCCTCACTGGGCTATGTTCCTGTTGGAACACTAGGCTTTTACCATCCTTCTTTTCCAACTAAAGTTGTAGTTTACCATATAATAATAATAATAATAATAATAATAATAATAATAATAATAATAATAATAATAATAATAATAATAATAATAATAATAATAATGATTAAAATAATAATAATAATGATAATAATAATAATAATAAAAATAATAATAATAATAATAATTTGTCTCAAAACACTCTATCTAATTTATATTTTCATGTTTTCTTTGAGTTGTCTCCCACTTCCTTATCTGAATCGAAGCTTCTCCTCCATGTGTGCTTCTTATTATGTCTACAAGTTGGGCCCCTCTTGGAAATCTTACACAAATAAGAAAGTGTTCAGAAATACAATCCACAACATTTTTTTTTCTTTTACTTTTTTATTCATTGAAGCTTTCGGATATCAACCCTTAACCCATTATTAGATGCAAAAATAATTTACTAATAATGATAATAAATGTATACAATGCTAACAGAGAAAAACTAAGCTTTGCAACATTGTTAAATGTAAATAAAAAAAATTACGTGAAAAACAAATCTTAAAAGCTAGTTATAGTATTTACATAGTCCTAATAACTAACATATGCAAAACAACTAGGATATTATTATAGAACTATACTAATAAAAAAATGATGTACATGTAGAAAAACTCCTGTTTTCTTTGAAAGTTACCTTCATTTCCCTTGCAAATAAATAGTTAATAGATACATTGCAATTTAACCCACGGTAACGGGGGGACCACCCATTTGAAACCATGGGTTTTTGGTGGGAAAAATGTCTGATTTGACTTATGGAGCCTAACAGAGTAATGGCTGTCCTTTTTGCTATTTTGATGTTCTAGGCAAGAGTCACTGTGCTCCTGGTGTATTGAATAATTTTTTAGAAGCTTATTGTGCTATCCATCAAAGGTTAAAGTTTTCCAAGCGCGATTGTAACCTAGTTTTTAGAAAAGACCAGCCCTTTTCCACTGCATCGCTTCTGTAAAGATTACCAAAAGAAAAAAGGGACGTAGGTGTCAATCATAAGGTAAAAAATTATTCATGATTTACTTTATCATAATGTAAAGATTTATTTTTGAATGACATTTTCATAATTTTAGGATTTATTTGTGTAGGTCTGAAACTTGGTAAGGTTTGTAACCTGGAATGAAAATGCAGGGGCTTCGCCCCCCCCCCCCCCCCTCCCCCCCGGCTAGGTCTGTGATCTGGGAAGGTTTGAGACCTGGGAAGGGGAGTCCCAGGTTCTTGACCCCTGGCTAGGTCTGTGACATGGGAACTACTAGGTTAGGTTACGTGGGTTTTTTAGGTTCTGTGTCCATTTAATAATTTCGAAAGTGTTAAATAATCACAAACTGTCCTGTTTTTGCATACCCCCAAATTCCAGGTTCCCATCTGGAGGTGATCCATAATGATAGAACGGCTTATTTGCAGTGGAATTAAAAAAAGTCAAATTCGTTGAAAGAACATCATTCAATGTAGTAAAAGTTATATATATATATATATATATATATATATATATATATATATATATATATATATATATGTATATGTATAGCTTAGTCTCTGACGTCCGGCAGAATTTTCCAAAAATCACGGCAATTGCCGTGTGGTGGTTGTGCGGTTAGGTGGTTAACAACCCTTATAGGGTGGTACTTGGAATCATTCCCGTTTTCTGATCCTCATATCATCTCTGCCGGTTGGACTGACAACATCGTTGGTCCGCCATTGGAGTTTTTCGTTTCGCTTTCCCTGTGTCGCTGTATCGGACTTATTTTTGGTGAAGTACATTGACTTGGGGTTCTGGCAATCGTTTTTGTATTTATTCTGTTATTATTGGTTTTTGTGTGTGTGTAAATGAGGAATGCAAGGTGAGGTTACCGAAAGTTTCGTTAAACCCTCACAATGTTTGTTTGGGTTACAGGTATTTTGATTGTGCACTTGATAAAAGGTGCAAGGAATGTGAGATTTTGTGCGAGAAAGAATGGTTAGATATGTAGCGCTATGTGCGCAAATTAGAACTAGATAAAGTCAGGAGGGCTTCGAGATGTAAATCTAAATCCTAAATCTGCTAGTGAGCATAGTTTAGATTTTTCTATTGATCCTTTAATTATTTCCTCTTTGGAAGTTGAAACTTCCCCTGAGGTAGTAACTCCTGCCCCTTCTACAGGTTCTGTTTCTGTGGATGACCCTCGGTACGCCAGGATGGCGGCTGAGTTGAAGGCTATTAAAGACCAACTTTCAGCCTTAAAAGGTAAGAGTGAAAGTGAGATTAGTGCTGGTGAAAGTGCAGTGGAGGTGGCGACTGATCGAACTTGTCTATATCCTAGGTCTAGACCTCTACCAAGCTCCCAGGACCTAGGGAGAAGGTACGTTGACGGCCGTAAGGGAGTGAGAGGTACGTATCCTCGGTCAGCCGTCGCCTCAGACAGTCCTGTTGCATCTTCCCGGGCTGCTCTTGACCGCCACGGAAAAGGCGTGTCGGAAGTGATGGTGTCCTCCCCGAGCCCCTCTCCTAGACGCAAATGGCAGTATGAGACTTCCAGACCGACCAAGAGGAGGTGGAATCGAACTAACCAGATTCGTTCTCACTCTCCATGTTCAAGTAGCCCCGAACCTTGTCCTTCTGAGGATGACTTGGACGCCGTTCCGGTGAAAAGGCCAAAGCCGAGAGACGAAAGGCAAGAGAGACCGTCAAGAGATCCTTCTCCTATAACCAGCGCTACTCGACAGCCATCGCCTTCGTAACCACAGGATCCAGCAGCAGTCGCTAAGTCTTTTATGACTGTTATGCAAAAGCAGCTGTTTTCTTTGCTACAAGCTTTTAGCCAACCTTCCCCCCAGTCGGACAGATGTAAGGACGACTCTTTACCTGTTAAAAAATCGGCCTCTAAGAGGGAATGGAGTTCCTCTCCCAGGGAATCTCGGCGTGATTCGTCAAAGGCGCGGTACCGCGCTTCTTCCTCATCGACACGCCGCCAGGACGCTAGCGATTCTCGCTCGCGGCACCAGGACGATTCCGTCTCTTGCTCACGGCGCCAGGACGATTCCAGCCTTCTTCTCCAGGACGATTCGGTTTCTCGTCGCCAGGACAATTGCAGCTCTCGCCGCAAGGACGCTTCCAGCTCTCGGCGCCAGGACGCATCCGCTTACCGCATCAAGGACTCTTTTAGCACGCGGCACCAGGACGATTCCAGCACGCGGCGCTAGGACGCACACGGTTCTCAGTGTCAGGATGCATAAAGCCCTCTCCTACAGGACGTATCCTACGATTTTCCTCTTTCAGATGCAGGTGGACCTTCAGCCCGAAGAGAGACTGTAGTAGATGTGGAACAAGATCTTGATGATGTCTCAGAGGATGAAGACAAGCCTTCGAATGCGGCTGGGGATTATAGGGTTCTCTCCTTCTCCCTCCTTGAGCTTTATGGGGAGCAGTTTCAACCTGCTGCCCCTCATTCTCCTCAATCGCAGTTTAGCAGGAAGAAGGCAAAAAAACAGTCGGCCTTCATCAAAATGAAGCTCTCCATCTCTGCTAGGAAGGCTCTTGCTAAAGTTGATGAATGGATGAAGGAGCGTAGACAAGCGGTTAAGACCACCTTCTCTTTTCCACCAGCTTGACTTGCTTCTAAGGCGGGCATGTGGTACGACACTGGAGAACCTCTGGGCCTGGGAGTTCCTGCCTCCTCTCAGGGGGACTTCTCTGGTATTGTTGACTCTGCTAGAAGGCATGCCCTTAACTCGGCAAAGGTTATGTGGTCTATGTCTGAGCTTGACCACCTCGTCAAGGGGATTTTCCGAGCCTTTGAGGTCTTTAGTATTTTGGATTAGTCTCTAGGTACTTTGGCCAGGGTACTTTGGCCAGGAAAACAGAACGAATGGAGGAAACAGAAGACCTTACTAGTATCATGGCATGCATGGACAAAGCTCTTAAGGATGGGTCTAATGAGTTGGCTTCCCTTTTTTCGGCAGGAGTTTTGAAGAAGAGGGCCCTGTTATGTTCTTTTGCTTCCAGTTCAGTGACGGTTGTGCAGAAGTCTGAGCTCCTTTACGCCCCTCTCTCAGAACATTTCTTTCCTGAGTCCCTTGTCAGGGACATTACCCTTTCGCTGGCGCAAAAGGCCACTCAAGACCTTTTGTCTTGCTCTGCTAGAAAGCCTTTGCCAGTCATTCCTTCGTCTCTAAAGAGAGAGGATAGGAAATTTCAACAGCCGTTTCAAGGTAGAGCTCCTTCGAGATCGGACTTCTGGGGAAGAAGGCAAAAGACGGGCGGAAGGACGAATAGAGGTTCATTTAGATCCCGCTCCAAGAAATGAAGATCAAGTCCTCCAGACAGGCTTGGAAGAAAAGAGGGGCAGACGCCTGGTCCCTCTTGGTCATCATGGAGGGATACAAGATCCCCCTTTTGAAGAAGCCTCCGCTTTCAAATACTCCTCCAGCCTTAGTGGCTCAGTACGCGGATGCCGTGAAACAAAGGGCCCTATTGGACCTGGTGGACCAGATGCTGGAGAAGGGAGCGATAGAGTAGTTCTGGAACTATCCTCCCCAGAGTTCTACAGTCGCCTGTTTCTGGTACCCAAGAACTCGGGTGGATGGAGACCCGTTCTGGATGTCAGCGCTCTGAACGCCTTTGTGGAAAAGATGAAATCTACCATGGAGACGACTCAGTTGGTGCTGGCAGTAGTACATCCAGGAGACTGGATGGTGTCTCTGAATTTACAGGACGCTTATTTCCGCGTCCCCATCCATCCGACTTCAAGGAAATACCTAAGATTCATGATCCAGGGCAAGTGCTTCCAGTTCAAGGCACTTTGCTTCGGCCTCATCACCACTCCTCAACTCTTCACCAGAGTAATGGCGAACGTTGCAGGATCGCTTCATCAAGAGGGGATAAGAGTATCTCTTTATCTGGACGACTGGTATATAAGATCGCGGTCGAAAGAGAAATGTCTGGAGGACCTACACAAGACTTTCATGATGGCTCAAGAACTGGGTCTCGTCATCAACAGGGTGAAATCTCAGACCGAGCCGAGTCGGACTATTCTTTATTTGGGGATAGTTCTGGACTCAGTTCGTTTTCAGGCTTCTCCCTCCCAAGAGAGGCAGACCAGATGCCTCGAGAAGGTTCGAGAATTCTTGAAGAGACAGAAGTGCCCAGCGAGGGATTTGACGCATTTGCTGGGAACCTTCTCCTCTCTCGAACAGTTTGAGTCTCTGGGATGACTGCACCTCAGACCTCTTCAACACTTCCTATCAAAGGTGTGGAACAGGAGGATTCAGCAAGACTCCTTTTCCTTTCCCCATTTCAGCAGAAGTCAAGAATCATTTGAGTTGGTGGCTGGATCCAGCTTTGAGAAGGAATCTCCCTGTACAGGAAGAACTCAGATCTAGTGTTGTTCTTAGACACTTCGGAGTCAGGATGGGGAGCAACACTAGGAAGCAAGGAGATCTCAGGCTCTTGGGAAAAGAATCAGACCGGATGGCACATCAACAGGAAAGAGTTGATGGCCATTCTGTTAGGACTGAAGGCCTTCAAAGACTCGGTGTCAGGGAGAATAGTGGAGGTCAACTTGGACAACACCATGGCTCTAGCTTACATCAGAAAGCAAGGGGGAACTCACTCTCTGTCTCTGTCTCATTGAAAGTAAAGTTTTGTTTGAATTTTTATTAAGAATTTAGAGAAAACTTGCAATGGTGTTTTCCTAGCTGACATTACTGGTCTAATAGGAATATTTTCTTGGTTTACCTGTGGTAATTCATATGAAATTACTGATCTTGTACCTATTGCATATACCTATTTATATTCCTTTTCACGTTATAATTTCCTTTGATTGTCATTTTCTCAGATGTCTGGTAAGTCTATCTTCGAGCAATATCGTGTTTTTGAGTGGGTCATCTACTTTTACCTTTTCAAAAATATTATCATTTTCGAGTACTTCTTCACCATTTTTTGGGAGGTGTGGTTGTTCTTCATAACTCTTCCTCTTCCTTTATCCTGTTTACATATGCTCAAGTTTTCATCGTTTCCTTGCTTTTTTAAGGTTTGTATGACGTTGTTATGGAGGAATCTAGTTTTGTTTTCGGATATCTGTTTGTTTATGATGTTACCATATAGCTGTCTACTTTGACTATAAACCCGGCATACTTCCTTCATCTCAACATTGTTTTCGCGGTCTTTCTAAATGTTTATTTGCAAACAATTCAGAAGACAATTGCCACCAAAGCTCCTTAACACAAAGAATAAAATTATGTTATATCCATAAGGATAAATGTATACAAAAATAAGGGAATGGATGAATATGAGTTATAGAATAATTTATGCAATATTAAGTTTAGTGGAAAAATATACTGGATATATACAGCAACAACACGTGCGGCCATTTCTAGTCCAATGCCAGGGAAAGGGCTCAGACATTTTTTTTTTTTAATTTATATCTGGGGTTTTTATCTGCACATTAGTAATGGTAGTGGAATTTCATCTGATCACTTATAGCAAACCAACGTAGTATAATTTTGCTTACCATTGTTATTCGAAAACCCTTTCACACGATAAGGTATTCCCAGTTAGAAAGGTCTCTCTCTCTCTCTCTCTCTCTCTCTCTCTCTCTCTCTCTCTCTCTCTCTATATATATATATATATATATATATATATATATATATATATATATATATATGCAAACATGCATATATATATATATATATATATATATATATATATATATATATGTGTGTGTGTGTGTGTGTGTATGTATTGTATATACACAAACACACACATATATATATATATATATATATATATATATATATATACTGTATATATATATATATATATATATATATATATATATATATATATATATATTTATAGATATCTATCTCTCTCTCTCTCTCTCTCTCTCTCTCTCTCTCTCTCTCTCTCTCTCTCTCTCTCTCTCTCTCTCTCTCTATATATATATATATATATATATATATATATATATATATATATATATATATATATATATATATATGTA
>NW_027168760.1:45000-62500 GCF_036898095.1 Palaemon carinicauda | reverse complement strand
AGAGAGAGAGATCTTCTTATCTCTATCATGGAGAGATATAGACCTTCTTATCTCTAACTTGGTGAGAGATAGACCATCTTATCTCTAACTTAGGGAGAGATAGACCTTCTTATCTCTAACTTGTTGAGAGATAGTTCTTCTTATATCTAACGTTTTGAAAAGTAGACCTCTTTATCTCTAACTCTTTGAGAGATAGACCTACTTATCTCTAACTTCAGATAGACATGCTTATTTCTAAGTTTTTGAGATATAGACCTCATTATCTCTATTTTTGAGAGATAAATCCTATCTCTAACTTTGTGAAAGAAAGACCTTTTTATCTCTAATTTTTTGAGACATAGGCCTTCTTATCTCTAAATTTGGGAGAGATACACCTTTTTATTCCTACATTGGGGAGAGATGGACTGTCTTATCTATAACCTCATGAGAGATACACCGTGTTATCTCTAATTTGGTGAGAGAGAGACCTTCTTATCTTCAACTTGGTGAGAGATAGACCATTTCATCTCTAATATAATAAGCGACAGACCTTCTTATCTTTATCTTGGAGAGAGATGGACCTTTTTATCTCTATCTTGGTGAGAGATTGACCCTCTTTGCTCTATTTTAGTGAGAAATACTTTCTTATCTCTATCTTCTTGAGAGATGGACTTTGCTATACATATCTTCGGGAGAGATAAACCCTCTTATATCTAACTTGGTCAGAGATATACCTTGTTTTCTCTAAATTGGTGAGAGATGAACCTTCTTATCTCTATCTTGCTGAGAAGTAGACCTTCTCATATCTAACTTGGTGAGATATAGGCCTTATCTCTATCTCTGGAACAGATAGACCTTTATGTCTGTAATTAGTTCAGAGATATACTTTCCTTTTTCTTGCTTGGTGATATATAGACCTTCTTAACTCTAATTTGTTCAGAGATAGACCTTCTTATATCTAACTCGGTGATAGGTAACCCCTTATCTCAAAATTAGTGACAACTAGTCTCTTTGTCACTGATCTGAGGATGAATTGGTTATTACTTGCCCCATTTACAAAATTACCCTTTTGAAGCTCCAAACTGTCAAGTGCTTCACTCTGTTTATTCCCATTTACTTCAATTTCAAACTCATAATTCGATACAGTTTTGTTCCAAGAAAATTTGAAATTTCCTTCATATGGAGATATGAGACAGAAAAGAAGAATTAATGAATAGGTTCAATGGAATTGTTTTGTTTGATCCAGGACTTATAAGGAATTCAGGGTTGCACAATGTACCCCTGGTCCGCCTTATTCATCTTAATCATATTTGCTCCCGTCATTCATTCTCTCCTAAAAGCCATTTTAAACTTTCAGCTAAAAACGTGAAAACTGGACAAATTTTCCCCGTTTTAAAACGCTTGGCTTTAGATCGCAGTGTTATGTTACAGGTTAACTCATGAATTTAATGTTTTATGATACACTTTCATCGTCTATAAATAATTCCATAGGTTGTTGCTCTCTTTGCATTAATTGGCAAAGATAATAATTCTACCTCAGACGATTCCCTGAAATACATCGATATTTTCAACATTTTAACGAGATCAAAAATATTTCGTCGGACGTAAACGTGAATAAAATTTTCCTCTTTTCTTGTTTGATGTTGAGAGAGCATGCAATGGAAAAGGGTTATGTTGAATATTCAACATAAGAGAAATAGATATTGATAATATAGTAAGCACAGTATTGTAAAACCAAAAAAGCATTTTCATTATTCAAGAAAAACTGAGAAGAGAAATTGATTTGCTTTTGATAGAATAGAAGAGAGATTCTGTCTGTCTGTCTGTCAGATTGCCTTACCTTTGTGTAAGACACGGGCTCTTGCCTTAGGCAGCCCGTAAGAGAATATTGTATAAAGTGTTTTCGTTCTCTTTAAATAGTAATAGTAATATGAATATGAATATGGTGTCTGTGGGTAAACTTATTATGAAAGGGATTCAACGAAAAGTGTACATGATTACTTTATAGCTTAATAGTTGGGCTACGTTAAATTTAGATAGCCGAAGCTATTTGATGTAAGGCCAAAAGTAGTGTAAGATTAAGTGAACTGCTTATCCTCATTCAGCAGCCTGGGATTTTTGGTTTTGGGTTCCCAGGTGGGGGTAATGGCAAGATACCATGCGTCCCACGGGCTGGAATTTGCAAAGCAGATTCCAAGTCAACGGAACAGGGGAACAAGGGGGTGAGAGGCATGACAACGAAAAAAGGGCCCGGTAAGGAGAATCCTTTTTAGGTCCACGAAAGGAAAATTGTTGATAGACAGTCTATCGAGTAGGCGAGAAAGTTTTATAGTAGTGAGTCCCAGGGAAGAAGGAGATCGTGGGAAGGAATGCAAAGCAATTTAGTCTGAGGTAGAAGAAGGGCGTAAAATATTCCAAGCAAAAGCTTAAGCAGTAGGGAGAGGAGATAGGTTGAGTGCTAGCTAGGAGTAAAGAGATCTAGCAAAAAGTAAGAAAAATTTCAATAGTAATAGAATTTACAAGAAAGTTATGACGCAACCGTGATATCAGGGTTTGTTTAGGGAGGGCTAAGGCGGCACCCATGATGGGGTTTAAAAAGATAGGAAGGATTGTGTGTGCAGGGAGTAGGGGGGAAAGAAAGGAGATAGGAAAAACAAGAGCTGTTTCCTTATGAGAAACACGGCCAAGTAATAACTATTCTTCAATCAACTAATCCTACTTTGCACTTATGTAGAGTGTGTAGGATTTAGGAAGGATAGGAAGGTTATGTGTGCTGCAAGCAGGGGAAGGAAGAAAGGAAATAGGAAAATCAAGAGCTGTTTCCTTATAAGGAACACGGCTAAGAAATAACTATTCTCCAATCAACTATTCGTGCTTGCATTTTGTAAAGTGTATAGGATTTGTGAAGGATAGCAAGGTTTATGTGTGCAGTTAACAGGGGAAGGAAGAAGGGAGATGGGAAAATCAAGAGCTTTTTCCTTATAAGGAACACGGCCAAGAAATAACTATTCTCCAATCAACCTCTCCTACTTTGCAAGTTGTAAAGTGTGTTTGTTTAACAGTTGAGTAGGGAAGGGATGTGTAGGAAGCTATCCCTAGTGGATAGGGGTAAGGATCCGATTTGTTATATGAATAATGGGTTTGCAATTCCGACAGTGATATGAGTTACCTAGCTATTAAATAAGAATGAGTTTGTGTATATATTAAATGTTTGAGTTACATAAAAGACTATTCTATTGGATAAAACTGTTCTGTCCACAGGGGGAGAGGTAAGAATTACGATACGATTATGAGGTTAAGTGTTAACCTAATTAAGTGAAAATTGTGTTTAAGATCCCATAGACTAAACCTAAGCCTAGGTTGCATTCGGGTATGCTGTACTGTGATTTTAATAGGCCTATGTAGGGAAATTACTTTATATGGGATTGATTACGCATAGAAACAGTATGTATGTACGTAGAAACCTAATTTAATCTAAACGTTTACTTTCCATGATTATGTTATGTGATAGGGGGATAAGAGCACAAAAAACCCGAAAGTGCGTGTGTGTTTTCTAGTATGTGTTTAGTTACTTGTACAGTTGTGTAAGGAGCAGGGAGATTTATGGATTGGCGGAGGGGGAAAGTTTCTCTACAAGTTAAAAGGTAGTGTTCTAAGGGTTCCGCACCTGTGGGAAGATCACAATAGGGACATGGCCTATTTTCTATACTAACAATCTGCCAGCTGCAGAGATAGCCGAGACGTAGTCTGAAAAGAATGGTGGCTAGTTTTCTACTGAGAGATTTAGACATATTATGGGGGAGGATATCAGTTACCTCAGTGTACCACTTAGCAGAACGGGAGCCTTCATGCAAAACTTGTCGAATTAAACTTTTCTTTTGGACATGACAATAGTCAGTCATTAACTTTTTGATATGTGAGAGAGAGGGTATGCATGCTCTGCTTATAGTGGGACACTTCAGAGCACTATTGGCGAGACGGTCAGCTTCCTCATTTCCATGAATACCTACGTGACTTGGTATCCAGTTAAGGGTAACTTTCCTGTCCCTCTGAGCATGGGCTGTAGCCATAGCCTTTATGCTGCTAATCAAGAAGATATTCTCATTAAATTTACGTTTTAAAATACTCTGTATAGAACCTCTTGAGTCGGTGTGAATGGTAGTGTGACCGTATTTTGAAAGGGAATTCTCCAATGCCTTTGCAATGGCCTACAGTTCTGCCTGTAGGATGGAAGCATGGTAAGAAAGCCTTCAGCTACTGGAAAAGGTGCTGGAGAAAACAGCAGAACCAGCAGCAGGTAAATTCATGTCTAAGGAGCCATCTGTGTAATAAACATTAGTAGCACTGGCACTGGAAATGGAAGCCAAAGCTGTAGTCTTTAAATGTTGAGGAGAACATTGAGATTTGAATGCTGGAAGAATGGTATAATTAACATCAATTGGATCAGGGCTCCAGGGTGCTGGAGGGACATCATTTTCATTAAATTTATCATGCTTTACGTTAAGTATGACTTGTTGAATGTCAACATCTCTAATTACTTGAATGAGTTTACCAATATGATGATCAGGGGGCTCTAGGTCTTCATGCAAATTTAGGAATCAGTTTATTTTAGTTTCAAGTGGGGAATTTCTATTTACTTTTATAGCTTTGATAATAATGCAACATATACTCATTTTTATTCTATCTGCCAGAGGTAACCGGTTGGTTTCTTGCCTGGGAAGGTGAAGCCTTGTCCACATAGGGGTGCCAGTAATTAATCTCATAGCAATATTTTGGATAACTTCAAGTGAGGACAGCAAATTTGAAGAGAGGGAAATGAGAGCAGGGGAAGCGTACTCAACCTGTGATCTTACCGCTTGCACATAGAATAGTCTTAATAAATGAAAAGAGGCTCCTTCTTTCAAGGTAGTTATTCTTTTCAGTGCAGAATAACGAGAGTTAACTTTATGTCTATGCAATTTAACCTGAGTGTGAGGGAGAAGCTTATGGTTAATATTGACACCAAGGTATATGAAATTTTGAACCCACTCTATGGGGTTGTTGCCAATAAAAAGAGGGGGAGGAGGCTCAACATACCTAATAACCATTGCCTTAGTTTTAAGGGGGCTAATTTTTGCACCTAGTTCATTACATTCATGAGCAATGGCCGTAAGGGCTCTTTGCATTTTTTGAGACTGAAAACGAACAGAGTGTGGACATACAATACAGATATCATCTGCATATATGAACACCTCTATTCCTTTGGGGAGTTCTATTAACAATAAGTTTTCAACTAGAACATTAATATTCCCCACGGCACCTTGGAAAGTGACTCTGGCTTCCCGGCCTTGAGTGTACTCCTGGACCCAGGACAGCAGGTGACCTCTAACTCTCTTGTGTACAAGAGAAAAGAGTATTGCAGCCGCACTGGCAAGTTCAAAAGCCTTTTCAAGGTCCAGGAAGACCACAAGTCTCTTTTGGTTTGGGAACAGGTTGAGTATCCTGCTGCCTCAAGAGCCGAGGTCTCTTTCAACATGGGTTTTGTTGATAAGTTGAAGATATATTTCCTTTGCTGGGTCACCCATGCGTTTAAGCATGCTGTAGGTGATAAGGTCTGCTCCTGGAGCTTTGTCTTTTGTCTTGGACAGGGCAACATTAAGTTCATCCATGGTATACAGTGCATCAGTATCATCTGATATGTTGCAAGCTGCAGTGACCAAGTTCATCCTAATAGGGTAAAGGACCCCTTGTCTATGTCTGGCCTCTGGAGCGAGTTTTTCAGACTTAGGTCGGTTGACAAACTCTTGTGCCAGTCGTAGAGCCTAAGCTGGAGGATCTGGGTGTGAGACCCTTACAGTTGTTCTCTTACCAGAGACTTTATTGAACCAGCCCCAAAACTTTTTCAAAGGAGTGGTAGCATTAACCTCGGCACACCAATCGTACCATTTTTCATTTTTAACTTCTGTTGCCACCTGGGCAGAGTGCTGTGCCACTGCGACAAGGTTTTGATGAAGGGCATCAGTGTTGTGTCTTCGAAAGAGTTTTCTAATACGATTGAGTTGCTTATTTATGGCTTTAATTCTGGAACTATAGTACCAGGAGTCTTTATGATCTTTAGAAAAAGATTTTTTCTTTGGCATAGAGATGCCGCAGCCTTAGTTAGTTGTTCACTGAGTGATAGGAGAATGTTATCAGCCTCTCCTGGAGGTTCAGCAGAATATCTTTTAGCCCATGAAGTCATGTGCTGCTCAAAGAGATCCCATTTGGCGAAATCCGGGTTCCATCTCCTCGGAGGAGGAGGAAGGTCCGGCAATTTCTCCAACTGAAGAGAGAAAATAGTGCCATAGTGATCGCTCGTGAGAGCAGGATGCAAGTCCCAGGAGGAGTTGTTACATAAGTCTTGGGAGACGAATGTAAGATCCAGACGTCCCCCAACAATATGAGTGGGCATGTCTACATTAGTGAGAAGTTTCACGCCTGGAAAATCCTCAAGTAGAGAATAGAGATGCTCCCCAGTGGCATTGGTTGGGGAGGTAGACTTGAGGAAGGGGTGATGGGCATTAAAGTCGCCTGTGAAGACGGAACTCTGTGTCTCGGCATCCGCAAAAAGTGGATTAGCATCAATATCTCTTGCAGGGGTTCTGTAGATATTATGTATTGTTAGTGTAGTGTTTAAACGGGTAATTTGTACACTAAGTGCCTCTGCTTCGTGACAGTCAATATCAGTAATTCTTTGGGAGGGAATTGTGTTCTTTATTAATGTTAACAAGCCACGACTAGTGTCGGTGTAGTGAGTTCTGTGTACCTTGTAATTTGCAAATTTGAAAGGGGTGTGTTATCTTAGTAGTGTTTCCTGCAAGAGGATGATGTCCGGCTTTTGTATGGCTACCTGAGACTGCAGAATAGCGTACTTCAGCCTGATTCCTAAGATGTTCCATTGTAACACATTGATATAATTATTCTCCTGAGGTAAAGGGGAAGGGGATAAACTCACATGACTATCGGAGTCTGAGAAAATTAGGATGAGAGAGCACGAGCAAGTGTGTCAATGATGAACCTGATTGCAGACTTTAAGGTCTCATCTATGTCTAGATAGGAGAAGAATTTCTGTGTAACAGAAATGATGGCTGGCTCCAGGAAACTGTGTTGCGGGAAAAAGTTAAGGATAGGATGGGATAGAGGAGATAGTGAGGCTGATGGAGCAGTGGTTTGACGTTTGAATGGAGGATGGTGAATGTTGGAGGATATGCTAGGAGCAGGAGGGGTGTGATCGCGAGATGTTGAGGGTTGGGGGGTGTAAGTTATTTCCGAGGGAGTAAGGGGGTGTTGTTTAGGAGCAGAATTGGGTTGGGGTTTGGGGGGAGGCGTAGGTCTGGAGGATCTAGGTGATATAGGTGGTCTCTGAGATTTTGGTTGGGAGGCAGGGATTTCGAAGAGGGAGGCAGGTTGAGAAGAAGGAGTTGTTTGGGAATAGGTAGGGTGGACTTAGGTCTGGTAGAGTTTTTAAGGGCAGCACCATAGGAAGGGTAGGTTTGGGGCGGAGGCCTCGGTGGAGGGTTAGTAGGAGCAGGATGTTGTTGTTGTTGGGAAGGGTGATTTGGGATGGAGCCAGCCGCACCGAAGTTGGAGAGGGGTTTGGCCTCTCCTCGCATATTCTCTCCTGAGTCTCTTAGGGCATCGTTTGTTCCATGAATGATGGGGTTGCTTGCAATGAGGGTAACGTGGATCTGTTGGTTCGTCTGCCTTATATTTAGTAAGGCAGGTGGAGGGGTCATGTCTTTTTGAGCAGATGCCGCACACAGGATTGGCAGCATGGCAGTTATTTTTATGGTACCCATATCTCTGGCACCTGTGACATCTGAGGAGGGGAGGGTTATAGTCCTCTACTGTAAATGTTCCCCAGATACCTAAATCTACACGTTCTGGAGGGAGGCCCAAAATAGTACATTTTACATTATTTGAAACAACCCCACTTTGACAATGGAAGGGTGTTTGAGCAAACGGTCAGTGTTATACTTGTAAGAGTATCCGCAGACTACATAGATTCTGCCTTAATTTGGAGTGGTCAAGTTTAACAAGAATGTCAATGTAACTCAAAATGTCATTTGCTGCCTTATCATGATGAGAGCGGATCATGTCACCCTCCAAATTAGGTTTGACAGTGATGTTAATATGGGGATATTTTTCCTCTATTCCTACGACCTGGGCATGAGCAATACACTTGGCTGTGCCGATGGCTTTGAATTTAAAGAGTGCAGGAGTAGTAGGGAAGAAACATTAGGTTTCTTTCCTTTTTTGTTGCGTGCTACGGTCCAGGGATGTGTATTTGTATCAGCTGGATCCTCATTATTTGGAGTAGATTCCCCATCTTGGGAACAGGGAGTAATGGTCCTCGATAGGGTGGCAGGAAGTTCATCATCCTGTTCGTCATCAGTGTTTGCGAGCTGAATATTTAGTGAGAAATTCTCACTTCCGGAGGAGGTTTGATTAGGCTTCTTAGCAGCCTGGAAGTCGGGTGGAGGAGACGAGGGGGGCCACGTTTCGTTTTGAAAGAGTGAGAGAAATATCATCATCAGTATCTTCAACGTTCATATCGTCGTCGGTTTCGCTATCCTGGTTGGTCAAATGGTCATCTTTTTGGTTGATAGTTTCAACTTTTTGAAGTAGTTCATTTTAGGAAGGGTTAACAGGCTCCCCACTGTCAGGGATATTCACAGTGGGGGGAGAGGCTGGATCGTCGTCTCCTTCCATGGAAGACGGAGAGTGAAAATTTGGTTGTAACAAAGGTATGAAAACCCTTAGGCTTTAGCGAAAATAAGTGTAATTTCGTTGTCAATACACTGAGGAGCTACTAGCTCAGACGTCTGACTGCAATGGGAGTTGCAGAGAGACTGGAGAGAAATTAATTAGCTGCTGATAGAATAAACGAGAAATTAATTAACTGCTGACATAAGAAGAGAGAGCTATTAGTGGATGATAAAATAATAGAGAAAAGGATTACCTGACAGTAGAATAGAACCGATTGATTAGCTGACTATATAATAGAAGCAATTAATTAACAAAGCGATATAATACAAGGGAGAATAATTACCTGTCAATAAAATAGAGAAGAGAATTATATTTCGATAGATTAAAAGAGAAATTGATTAGCTGACGATAAAATAGAAGAGAGATTAATTAGCTGTCGATATGATAGACAAGAGATTAATCAACTGCTGACAGAATTAAAAAGAGATTAGTTGGCTGTCGATAGAAAAAAAGAGTGATATATTAGTGGATGATAGAATAAAAGAGAGAAAAATTAGCTGCTCATGAAATAGAAGAGAAATTATTTAGCTGTCAATAGAATAGAAGAGTTCAATTAACTGACGATAAAACAGAAAAAAAAGTGTTAATTACATGTCGGTAAAGATTAAAAGATATTTAGTTGTCGATAGACTAGAATAGAGATTAAGTAGCTGACGATATAATAGGAGAGAGGTTAATTAGCTGTCAATAGAATATAACAAATTAGTAAAATGTCGGTAGAATAGAATAGATTAATTAGCTAACAATATCATTATTATTATTATTATTATTATTATTATTATTATTATTATCAACAGCCAAGCTACACTCCTAATTGGAAAAGCAAGATGCTATAAGCGCAAGGGCTCCAACAGGGAAAAATATTCCAGTGATGATAGGAAACAAGGAAATAGATAAATGATATAAGAATTAATGAAAAAAAAATAAAATGAAATGTAAAAAACATTAACAACATCAAAAGAGAAAATTCATATATAGACTATAAAAAGTATTATGGCAGCCTGCTCTGCATAGAAATCATTTGCTGCAACTTTGAACTTTTGAAGTTCTACTGATTCAACTTCCCGATTAGGAAGATCATTCTACAACTTGGTCACACCTGGAATAAAACTTCTAGACTACCGTGTAGTATTGAGCCTCATGATGGAGAATGCCTAACTATTAGAATTAACTGCATGCCTAGTAAAACGATGAGAATGGAACTGTCAGGGAAGATCTTTATGTAATGGATGGTCAGAATTATGAAAAATGTTATGCAACAATTAAGTAGTTGAACGACGGTGCCAAATATTGATATCTAGATCAGGAATAAGAAATTTGATAGATCGTAAGTTTCTGTCGAACAAATTAAGATGAGAATCAGCAGCTGAAGACCAGACAGGAGAACAATACTCAAAACAAGGTAGAATGACAGAATTAAAACACTTCTTACGAATAGATTGATCACCGAAAATCTTAAAAGACTTTCTCAATATGCCAATTTCTTGTGCAATGGAAGAAGACACAGACCTAATGTATTTTTCAAAAGTAAATTTGCTGTCGAGAATCAAACATTAAATTTTGAAAGAGTCATACAAAGTTAAAGAAACATCATCAATAGCATAGAAGAGAGAATTAGCTGACGATGGAATAGAAGAGATAAATTTTTCTGACGGTAAAATAGAAGAGAGATGAATATTGCTGACAATAGAATAGAAGATAGATTTATTAGCTGTTGATAGGTAGAAAAAAAATGTATTAATCAGCTTTCAATAGAATTGAAGAGATTAATCAGTTGACGATAGAGTAAAATATACATTGATTAGCTATCAATGGAAAAGAGAGATATTAAATTAGCTGTCGATAGAATAGAAGAGAGATTAATTAGCTGTCGACAAAATAAAAGAAAGATGAATTAACTGACGATAGAATATAAGAAAGATTAATTAGTTGTCGATAGAATAGAAGATAGGTTGATTTTCTGTCAATAGAATAGAAGAGAGATTAATTAGCAAGATCATAAAATGGAATAGAAATTAATTAGCGATCAATAAAATAAAAGAGATTAATTAGCTGATGATAGGACATAAGAGAGGTTAATTAGCTGTCGGTATAATATAAGAAAGATTACCCAGCTGTCGATAAAAGAAAAGAGATTTATGAGCTGTTTAAAGAATAGAAGAGGGATTAATAAGCTGTCGATAGAATGGAAGAGAGAATAATTAGCTGGCAGCAGAATAAAAGAAACATTGATTTGCTGTTGATAGAATTACTTTATTTGATAACCCTTCCAGTAAGATAGTTATAAATAAACAAGCCACAAACTAACAGGTTGTAAAAGTTACAGAAATATGATTTCTTAACACCAGAAGCGAGAGAAACATATTTCCAGATGACTGAATTACACATTATTGAAAAAAATATTTGAACAACATCATCTATTACTACGCCTATTGACGCAAAAGGCCTCGGTTAACTATCCCCAATTGCCTCTCTCTTGAGCTTTTAAATCAATACTTTTCCATTCATCATCTCCTACTTCACGCTCCATTGTCTCCAACAATGTAGGCCTCGGTCTTCCAACGCTTTTACTGCCTGGTGGAGCCCTGCTAACAGTTTGATCACAACCTCTGACAATACTTAGTAAGCGCTTATAAACATTTTTTTTATTGTTTCTTGACTGCTGTTTCACCTCTTTCTGCATTGATTATCTTCTCTTTAGAAAGATATTTTTCAATACATTCATGAGTTTCCATAAATTTGGATGTGTATTGGTCACAGATGCTTGAAGCGCATTATGGAACCTTCTACTCCATTGTTGGTATTAACCAGCTGATCTAGGATTCTTTGATAAACATTCCAAAGTTCGATAGGAAAAGTTGGAGAAACTCTACGACGACGAGGTCCCCTCCCTCTCTCTCCCCCAATGTAATGAGTTTCAAAATATGCAACTAGTTCTTGTGGTAAGTCATCGTCATCAACGAACTCTATAAATGCATCAATGATGTCTGAAGGCGGTATGAATGCAAGTGCCACAAGTCACTTTACTTTTGTATTAAAAGCACAATCACTTTGATATCGAACCTTAAGCCCAACATCTGTCATTTTTTTGTAAACATTCTTACAGAAATTAAAATAACAGCCTGTTACATTTGCAGAAGGGAAAACGTCAGAAAATATTTCTCCGTTCTGTAAACGCTCAAATTCTTCGGGAATTACATAACCGACTCTTGGTCTTGGAATAGGAGGGGCCTTTTCTTCTTTTTGTCTCCATCTTCTTATGTATCTTGAGAAATTTGAAGTTGATGACACAAGAGAGCGTCCTGTATTTTCTAATTCCTCGCATGCAGCATCAATCAATCAATGATCTTGAAGCTAGCTGGGATTTCAGTGCATTTTCTTTCATATGTGCAATTGTTTTTTTGCATTTTATGTTTGCTTGGGATCGTTGGATGGGTATGCTCACTTACAGTTTTACATATTGAAATCTCTTCAATATTCCGTTTTGCATGTACTCTTGCTTTGCAGGTTTTTTTCAACACACTTCCAATAAACGTTGCCTCCATATTCTCTTTCTTGCCTGCAAATGAAGTTGGAATTATCTACTAGCTTATCACAACCTTTGGTGCTTTTGATAGTGTACGGCATCGTAGGGGTTTAAGTTTCAACTGGTAAAAGTAGATAATACAAAAGTTTAAGATATATATATATATATATATATATATATATATATATATATATATATATATATATATATATATATATATATATATATATATATATATATGTTATACTACAGAATTTGTAATGACCTGATTCAAACATTTAATGACGGGTGTCAAAATTTACAACGACCCTTCTCTCTCTCTCTCTCTCTCTCTCTCTCTCTCTCTCTCTCTCTCTCTCTCTCTCTCTCTCTCTCTCTCTCTCTCTCTCTTTCTTCATTCTTTTTTTTTAATCTATACATGACAAAGCATATACATTTTACGACGAAATGTCCTTGCGGCAAAATATCCGTGGGACCATTTTTCTTGGCGAAATGTCTTACAATCAATTGTCCTACGGCAAATTTGTTTACGGCATAATGCAGGTCAGCTAATGTCCCAATTCCAATCTAGCCCAATTCTTCCCCATCCCCAACTGTTCTAAGTATTGTAAAATCCATGAGGAGGATAACCACATAGGTGGCAGGATATTTCCTTGATGTACTCTGATGTTCACTGGAAACTCCTGTGATACGACTCCACTAACATTAAATTTGCACTTGCTATGCTCATGAACAGACTTAATCGAATAAACATATTTAAGAGGAACAGCATTGAAAAGAAGTTGAAAAAAAATTAAACATCATTGAAAAGTATTAGTACTACATTCAAATAAATTTTAATCATAGAAAAACATTCAAACAATATTGAAAACTTTATAAAAGTTGAAAGAGCACTGATTAAAATCCTTAAAAAGTTAAAAACAAACACTTATTCAAAAGTTAACTCCTCCAAATACAATCATTATCATTATTATTTTTATTGCTATTAAAACTGCTGTTAAAACTGGAAAGGCCTAGAGTGTCGCTTGAAATTAAAAGCACCGGGAAAAGGGGAATATTTGTTGCTATGTGTTATTGGTGGGAACACCTTTCTGGTATTATTAAAAAAAAAGTATAACAATAGCAGTAGATGCATAAAAGCATGAAAAGAATATTGGACAAATGGTTGGTTTGAATGATTCCCTTTTCAGTATCAAATCTCAAAGTGATGCTGAGAGAGAGAGAGAGAGAGAGAGAGAGAGAGAGAGAGAGAGAGAGAGAGAGAGAGAGAGAGATTTGATAAGTATTTCATATGTTTTACCCTTAGAAGAAATGTAACAGGAAAAATGAAAATACAGATTGCTTTGCAACTAAAGAACTTTGTTTTGATCACGTCTTGATTGATGACCATTTTTTTCATAATACTAAATATATCTACTTATTCAGACCACAAGACTCAAATCACATTTAGATCTTTGCTCAGACAGTCTCTATGACGTTTACAACCCTCCCAGAAGGATACAATCACTGGCTACACAACTACTTGGTCCTTGTTGTATTATTAGTTCGTGGCCCGTCCATGTACCAAGACCCGTGTGTCGACCTCGTAAATTATTTACCCTCACTCGGAACATGGAACGCATTCAACACCCAATTGCCGTCGGTCAAATGGGGAGCCCTCAGCCCTTGCTGTAACCACAGTCTGCCTGCCAAATCTAACAATAGATTTGCCGATAACCCCACGACATAATTTCTATCTATCTTTATACCCACATACATACATACAATAAATCCAGTCCTTTCTAGTCCACTATAGGACAAACACCCCCAGATGTATCCCTATTAATGTCTGGTGCTGGGTCATTTCATCACCACGCTAGCCAGTGCATATTGCTAATGGTGGGAGATTTTGGTCGGATCGCTCACAGCAAAACGACATAGTAAGGATGGACTTTACTTTTACATCTTTGCTGATCAGTTCAATACACAAACCCTTTCACCATGTTAAGGTACCTTCACTCTGAAACATTTATACTATCATATGTACTTCCCCCCAAAAAAACTCGTTTCTCACTGAGGAACCTCATTTTTTTATCTGTATGGTATCCTGTATCTAATTATTTACAAAGATAAAAGTCAAACTAGTTCCAGATGCAAAGTATGAGGAATCAGGTTTTGGCTTCTCAGTGGTTATCATGTTATGAATATATTCATATATATATATATATATATATATATATATATATATATATATATATATATATATATATATATGTGTGTGTGTGTGTGTGTATACATATTTATATATATATATATATATATATATATATATATATATATATATATATATACATATATATATATATATATATATATATATATATATATATATATATATATATATATATATATATATATATATATATACGCATGATAACGACCTAGAAGCTTTGATATTATAGTTTCAACCAAAACCTGATTTCTCATACTTTGGATATTGAGCTAATTAGACTTTTATTTTTGTAAATAATTATAAGCAGAGATACAGGACACCATAAAGAACAACAAGAATGAGGGTCCACACTACGAAAGGAGTTTTTTTGGGGGGAAATACACAAAAGGGATTCCGTCAAACTTATCCCCATCTAGCCTAACCTAACCTAGGGAGCAGATCCTTTTCCAAATGAACCAATCAGGTTTCAGTATTTTTAACGTACACACAACCTTGAACGAAATGGAAAACGACTATTGGATATTTATTTTCTACAGGGGCATTTTCATGAAAAAAATCTAATCAGGAATAACACTCACAGTGATACTTTAAAAGTTTCCCTCTTAATATCAAGAGGATTGATTATATTTTTGGAAAAAAATATCGTTGTAGTCTTTAATTTACGATATATTTCACTATTTTTTGCTTTAATCACCTTCTGAAGATATCATATATTTCCAAAAAAAAATAACATCCCATTTAGGGTAAAATCCTAAGGATATCAAGCCTCTAAAAACTCGAAATTGTCAGCAGATCATGAAGAAATAGAATGCAAAAATCAAAAGTGCAACTAAAGTTCTCTTAGGAGAAAGCCAATAACATATACTCAAGGAAATACCATCAGCCTCCTGAAAGAAATCATTGGGGTTAAAAAGACACCTTCTGTTGTATTCAAATTGTAGTCGATCTATAAAACAAATTTTTAAGCCAATTATTAATCCAGAGCAGCATACCAAAACAGCCAGCACATGTCGGTTTCTTCAAATCTAACTTCTATATGGCAGGAAATCTTAAAGATTATTACTAGAAATTGGTAAAACTTCAGCTTAACAACAATGGTATACTATGTAAATTAGAACTAGAAGAGACAAACACTAAGTTACATATGTATACCTTTAAAACTTCCAATTACCGTATCTTTCTATACAATATACTAAATTAGGTAAACATAGCCATATTTAAGGGATAAAGCAAGAAACCAAACAGTCATAACTATAGCATACTTGGACATAAATTTGGAGTCTTTAGACGATCGTATTACCAAAACACTATATTCCTATGCTGAAAACCTGTCAAAAATCATTTGTCCCACACAAGTATCGGTAAGAAATGGAGGTGGAAAATCTATTAGAATTTAGGTGAATTTATCCTAATCTCAACGTTATAATAAATATTTTCATAGATTCAACTCCGAAGCTCTTGGGGCAGAATCATTTCACCATTATCAAGCTTCGATAAAATATCATTTTCAGTTATTAGTCCATAAGTTAGATTGAGTTAATACTATCATTAATCTTCAGTGCACTAATTACTTTTATATATAAGACCACAAAAAATATAGATGCCGGTAAAAGGTCGTATAGTTTACTTGGTTTACTAAGTTGATTTTGGTGAACAGTAATATTTCAAATCTCTTTTACATTGTTGAATTAATAAATACACAAAACGGGAACAAAATAATTCTCTTGAAGTTTGGAGGCTGCAACCGTGGGCTGGAACTTCTTTTTGTTGTGGGTTGCTGGATCCATGAGTCCCACTTTCAGGCAGGAAGGGAACTTGGTCACGTCGAAACTTGGTGTGGGGCCAGGCCCCAGGATGGGGGGAAAAGGGGGAATCTTTCTCTGTGGATTTTTGAGTGGTGAGACTTCGCCGGCCTCCTCGCAGACGTCTTTTGTAGGATAACCTAGGTGTGGCAAATTATGTCACGTCATGTGACTGTTCTTGGTTTTTTATTGGCCCCCTCCTCTGACGTAATGGTCACACCATTACCTTTACTTGTCGTCCTGATGACGTCATTGTTACCGGCTTCTTTGCAAGGCTTCCGTTGGCCGGTGAGCTAAACGTGGAGATGACTCATTCAACTGAGTCATACGTTCAGTTTTGCGCTTGGAGATTTGTTATGTCTATTTAAACTACAACGTCAACATTTATAACATGCAATACCTTTCACTACATATCTCTCTCTCGTTTCTAGTCTCTCTCTCTGTTCGAAATCAACTAATTTTATTTGTCTCACTATCGCTTAATTAACAAGCAAAACTTATGAAATAGCTAATCACATACATATAATTTTTTAATGTGAAATCTTTCCTGACATCACACAACCTTTATACAAGCGGAAGAGTACCAATCAAAAGATCACTTAATCAGAAAGTAAGGTGGGAGTTAGGAAAAAAGTATTTAGTAAATACAATAATCAAAAGCAGAAATGAAATAATTAGCCTACCTTGAATTATCTTGTGTAGGCATATATATATATATATATATATATATATATATATATATATATATATATATATATATATATACACACATATGTGTGTGTATATATATAAATATATATACATATATATATATATATATATATATATATATATATATATATATATATACATATATACATATATATATACACACACATATGTATATATATATATATATATATATATATATATATATATATATATATATATATATATGTATATATATATATATATATATATATATATGTATATATACGTATATATATATATATACATATAAATATATATATATATATATATATATATATATATATATATGTGTGTGTGTGTGTGTGTGTGTATATATACTGTATGTATATATATATAATATATATATATATATATATATATATATATATATATATATATATATATATATATATGTATATGTATATATATATATATATATATATATATATATATATATATATATAT
>NW_027168760.1:0-37500 GCF_036898095.1 Palaemon carinicauda | reverse complement strand
GTAATCAGTATCCATATGTCAATTTTAAGTCTATATTAAAAAACCCATTAAATATTGGCAAACTTTTCAAGTTCAAATATACCCTCCCGGAGTTGATGCGGTCCTTCGTTGTTTACAAGTATACTTGACCAAAATGTAATTTTGGAAACTATATCGGGTCTACCCGACGATTACTGAAGGTCCGCATCGATTCCCATATGGGTGTCAGTCATCGTACACCCTAGAAGAAGGCAAAATAACATCTGTGCAATCACTGATTCCTGTTTGTATAAATGCCTATGTCTTCATTTTATAAAATAACACTAGGAACACTTATTATATCATGCAAGAAGTAAACATGAACACTAGGCTATCGAGCATACGGGCTAGGCTAGCAATCTAGCATAGGGTAGGTTAACATAGTTGCTTAAACGCATACTAACGCATAATATAACTAACTCCTAGCAATGAAGATTAAAAAACTAATGAAGTTATAGTTATAAGACCGGGAAGGTTGCTCTGGCTAACTAAATAAAGCATGCGAGGCGAGCAACAGCATCAAAACATGATGCCTCCGGTCGGGGCACAGCTCAGCCACAAAACACGAGAATTAAAGATAAAAAGTCGTTACTTTATGGCTGGAGATTATTTATACAATACAGGAATATGGTACTCAACTTTCCAGAAGAAGGCGAGGCTGAAGATTGCGACATGATGCAATTAAATAGCGAACACTGGGAAAAAACACTCTGCTCAGGAACGCTACAGAAACAGGATTGAAGCGCGCGGATGTGACGTAAACCAAGATGGCGGCGAGCTATGGCGGCCGTTTGTTTACATCGCAGGTACGGTAACAGTAACGCAGGAGGAGAGTTTTGTAACGGCTCCTCCTGATACTTGCCACACTTCCCCCTCGAAGCGTAAACGCTATGTGGGGTGCAGATAGCTATGTGACGTGTCAAGCATATGTCCCCTGTTATTATACGATATCCTAAAGGGAAACCTTATGGGTACTCGCGCCAGAAGTTAGAATTCGGTGAAACCTTTGGTTTAATTCTCTGGGAATATCTACTGTAGTCATATATACCCTCAGGAAGCTACGGAAGGAACCTTCCATCAGGACGTCATGGCTATCTCACCCCCCAAAAATAGATTTTTCGCTTCGCTCAAAATCCGTTTTTTGGGCGGGACAGGGGTAGGAATAGACATTCCTTCATCCCTCGATTTTACTTTTCCGGGTTTACAGCACAATTTCACAACACAACTCCCAACTAACATTTCGCCATTCTTTTTTTATTAAATCACTACTACACATGCACTACCCGTTTTCCCAAGAAATTCATTCATCTTCCTGCCCTCCTCTTATAACTTTCAGTATAAGGTATCCACATTCTCTAACTTTAATCCTACAGCCACTTTCCCTTCGTGAACCACCCCGGCCCCAGCAATCAGGAATCATATAAATACATGAATAATACAGCATTCTCCTGACGGACCTCACCTGACATATTTAACCTCTGATTGTTTTTAGGTTGAATCAACAGTATTTCATACCTACTGCCACACACAGAAAAATTACCACAAAACTTTACGTATACATTAAGCATCAACATAAGAACGCATTGTTATCATCAAGTTTATTTAAAACACGTCAAAAGAAAAAATGAGGTCTGTTCAAACAACAACAACAGCGATGGAAAAAACAAATTCTACTCATCAACTCGAGGAATGTCACGTAGGCAGGGCTAAGGAGGAACATTCTGATTGACACTTTTGAAAACTACCTCTTCCGGCACCAAATGTATGTGTGCCTGATGATGTTCAGACACTGCATTGATAATGCTTTTTAATACTACAGTAATAGATTTAACCATCTTTACTCGGTATGGACCAAATACGCTGGCTCTAGTTATTGTTTCCTAGATTGTAATCCTTTTAAATACACACGATCCCCCACAAATATCGGTGCGGTTTTGAACCGACCATCATACTTAGAGTATTTTTTTTTTTATTAGTTCTTTATAAAAACCTTTCAGTGGTGTTCCTTTCTTCTCCCTTTAGGTTTAGTATATATATACAGTGTTGCTCAGTTGAATAATTTGGCAACAGTTGGGAATTGTTCAGGACCGTATATAGTAATACAGGATCCTGTCCATACACTTAAAAGAAATGCGTGTCCCTGAGCATAGCATTATATGCAATGTTCAAAGCTAGCTCAGCAGTAGGAAACATGGCGTGCCAATGAAGGGGGTCATCAGCCACTAAGTAACGTAAAATTCGCACTACTTCCTGTTCATGCTATTCCAGTAGGCTATTTGCTGAAGGCTTATATGCGGTCACTGAAAAGTGTTAAATTTTTAAGTCTGTGACCGATTTCTCCACCTTATTTATAGACTCAAGACCATTTTCACTTATCAAAATTTTCGGGCAACCAAACCTAGTAATAAAAGAGCACAGCGCCTGGGCTAATAAATTTGCTGATTTATCCAACATTGCGTAAGTATGAGTGTACTGGTACACCGACAATTCCGCACCGGATAATTCAGCGCAGACAATTCAGCGCTGGCAATTCAGCGAATGCCAATTCAGCTTAGAATCAATTCAGAGCATGACAATTCAACACTAGGACAAATCAGCACAAGGACAATTCGGCGCCAAAAGGCACACACGGTTCAGTGAATGACAATATAGCATAAGAACAATTCAGCACAGTAACAAGTCAGCATAAGGAAGCAACTACAAGGAAATTCAGCAAAAAGTTTTAACACTTTATTGATAATATATAAAAAGGGATATAAAAGATTTATTAAATTTACATATTAAAAATAATACATACAGTATATGTAAAAAGAAATTAATTAATTTATTTCTGCAATTCAATGAGGTAGCTTATATTTTGTAAGTGTTTCAACTTATCAAATCGACTTCCATACTCATTAACAAGCGTTTTTATTGCCTTAGCTGTCCTTTGGTATTTTGGGTTTTTTTCTAACATTGTCGTGTCCAGCTCTTATTTTCAGTATCCTTTTTTCTATGCTATCTTGCTCTATTTTAAGAAACTCGACAAACTTATAAAAGGTTGGATGGTTATGACCCAATGTTAACTGAAGACTTCGGTGCCACCCTTCTAATGAATTATTGGTCTTAAAAACCGCATCTCTTCAACGACGACGGAATGGACGACCAATCCATGTGTCCTCGAAATAATTTGTTAACTCTTCCAATTCCGGAGGCATAACATCTTGCAATGATTCAAACACATTACAAACATCGTCAGCAGGCACAAAAGCTAAGGCCACCAACATCTTACAGTGTCGACGAATATGTTCGTCACTTACATAAATCTGGGTAAGATTCAATGCCTGTATTTTCTCCATATACACTGAGCAAGGTGGATAAAACAACCGTTTATTTGCGTTCCTACAAAAACTCTTGCAAATGCATTTTGGAAAGCCTTTTCAAAATCACATAGCATAGTGGCTGGCGTCAGATCCGGTTATTGATTCAAAATAGTTCTTAATGCCTTTTCATATGAATGCTCTGTCTTATTTTGCAATAGTATATATATCACTGGAAAAACACATCCTTCACAAAGCAGATGAATGACATAAAGTTGGTGGAAAAGGCGCGGAGCTACCTTAAATGTACCATCTGCAAGCCAGTTTTTGTATTCTTTGAGGAGTTCAACACGCAAATGTTCAGGTAATACAATATCACTGACATCATTAGGTGCTGGAATTAGCTCACCATCTCTTTTTCATCGGCGCTGAACAGTCCGTTGTAATGAAGTTTATACTTAGGGAGTATAACCGTATCTTCACCTGGCAAAGAGACTTGAGTTTCTTGAATTATTCTTCTTGGGACATCATTAGATGCACTGGCTCGTTCACGTAGGTCAGAAACCATCTTCTTCATTGCTGATACTGCTGGCTGAGGCACATGAGTATGGGCCTTTACATCTTCCAACAAGTTTCCGTTAACATGGATTCGACCTTTGCATCTGTCTTGGGTACAACGCCAAGACTCTTTTCCATTCCGAAGTATTATATCCAAACGATAGCAAAATCCGTTTAATAGAATATGCTCGCGTCCTTTCTCCGATAAAATCCGCTCCATAAGGCTGGCTTTTCAGTTTTAACTAAGCAAATGTTTATAAACAACTGATTTCCAGAAAAGGGAATATATACCGTCCTATAACTTTCTTTATTTATTCAGTGGTTGTTATTGTTAACAACCATGAATTACAACAGTAACGGTTGTAATAATAATAATAATAATAATAATAATAATAATAATAATAATAATAATGACAATGATAATAATAAGAAAAATAATCTCTATATGCTAATTATAAGATAAGGGTGAATGTGTGTGCATTTTTGCACTGAATTGTCCTTGTGCTGATTTATCGTTGTGCTAAATTGTCATGCGCTGAATTGATTCTAAGCTGAATTGTCATTCGCTGAATTAGCAGTGCTGAACTGTCGGCGCTGAACTGTCCTGCGCGGAAGCGTCAGCACACGGAGTGTACTAAGTAAATACAACCACATATATACATATATACTTATTTTGTGTAAAACCAGTAGGAAAAGGGACTACCACATTCATATGTACCCAATAAAACTTAATAAGACTCAAACACCACTATAAGGATCAAAGTACAGCATTTTTATGTTCTTTGAAACACTTACAAGCATGACAATCTTTTATAATATTTTCTATAGACTTCTCATTCCTAACCAAAAGAAGGATTCACGTGCTCTCCTTAATGTTCTATCAATCCCTAAATACCCTGCATACGGACTTGCATGTACAATGTGGATGGCTCGGTTAATTAAAGAAGGAGGAAGAACTACCCGTGCACAAAATTCCCCTCCCCTCTTCTCGTAAGAACAATATAAGATATCATTTTTTTATGGAGAAATTCTCACGAGGTACATTCAGAAATGACATATAACTCTCCAATTTTTCTTTAATCACTGCTCACACTCTTTCCATCCATTTCTCTTTTTTACTGCTCTTCTTGGATCTCTTTTATGTACCAACCTCTCAAGTCAAACAGACCTGCATCATCAGGGCTTTCATTCTGGTTACCCCTGGTCATGTCCTCGGCTAAACATATATATTCACCCTCACTGTACCCCTCTCTCTCTCTATCTCTAACACCTGTAACTCTCTCTCTCTCTCTCTCTCTCTCTCTCTCTCTCTCTCTCTCTCTCTCTCTCTCTCTCTCTCTCTCTGCTCCCGTTTTCTGATTACTCCATAGATGAATTCACATCCCGTTCTCTATTTTCTTTCTTTTGATGCGGATCTTCAGTACTTTGGTTACGTTCTTCGTTTCCCTTTTGTGCCCTAGTTGTTACTCCTATTAGTGCACATCTAGAGAGGACATCAGCTACCTTGTTAGCTTTACATTTTATGCGGTGCAAACCCTTTACATTAAACTGTAACAATCTTTCAATCCATCTCGCTTGTCTAGATGTCAAATAATTTGCATAATATAAATCACAGAAGGGGTGATGATCACTTTTCATCTCAATCGACTGACCTAATAAAAAGAATCGAGGCGTCTCTAGAACCCAAAGAATAGCCAAAGCCTCTTAATCGAATGTACTATAATTTTTCTCTGCCTCTTTAATGCCCTGGAAGCAAAACAAATGGGTCGCTCTCTACCTTTAACATCTCGGTGAGAAATTACACCACCAATAGCTAAGCTACTCGCATATGTTGACACTAAAATGGGGCGATCAAATCAAGGATATGCGAGTAAGGCAGCTTTCAAATGGTTAAAGGCCCTTTCTTCTTCTACTGCCCAATTTTTTTACTTTTTGTTTCTCTAATGCATCTAAGGGTCTCGCTATCTCTCTACAACCTCTTATGAGTTTACGGTAATACCCAGCGAGCCTAAGGAACCCCACTACTTCCGTAGGGATATATGGCCTAGGGAGATCTCTAATAGCTTTTACTTTACTGGGGCAGGGCTGGATACCTTCTGGGTTTATCATGTAACCTAAAAATTCTACCTGTTTACAGAAAAATGTGCATTTTGAACAATTTATTTTCTTACCATTACGCTGCAATGCTTCTAAAATTTTACTAATATTGTTATTATGTCCTTCGGTCGTTTTCCCTGTAATTATGATATTGTCTAAATAAACAAGAACGTTATGGTCAATTAAGGGAGACAAAACCACCATAATTAGTCTAGAGAAATGATTTGGATCATTTCTAACACCGAAAGGAAGAAAATTAAACTTAATTAGTTGATCGTTAGCTATAAATGCCATTATACATTTACTGTATTGAATGGGGAAATCAATAGTTGTAAAATATTTACCATCCTCTACCTTCACAAGTAATTCTTTGATCGAGGGCAATGGAAAGGCATTATCCATAGTGAATGCATTCAACTTCCTATAATCAACACAATCTTACTGAGCCATCCTTTTTCCTAACAGCTATAATTAGAGAAGCCTAAGGGGATTCACTGTCCTTGTTTGTACGTTGTTCCCTGAATTTACTAATTTCCCTTTCTATCTCTCCCTGGAAATGAATGTTTACCTTATAAGGCCTTGACCTCATCGGTTCCGCCTATCCAGTTTCAGTGTTAAAGGGAAATCGATCAATCCTCCCAGGTTGCTATTCTGCCATTGCAATTACATCAAAATAATTATTAACAATGTCACTAACTACAGGTTGATATTCTGATGGATATAGCTTTCCCGCTTGCATAATAAAATTCTGAGAGTGTTCGTCTGTGCGGGCTGGAATCGTCGGTCCTGAGATCCCATTATTAACAATTTCACATAACTCTAATTCACACAGAGAATCACTTACTAACAAAACTTTTATTTGACAAATTAACTATCGTTATATCAGCTCTGTTCTCTTTTATTTCTGATAAGCCCTCTAAGACTACGTGAGCCCAATTGTCATAGGGTTTAACAACGACCTTGGTTCCTTCCGGAAGAGGCTGCCACAGGGTCTCATGACTTTCTATCGGCAAAAACCACCCTCCTGCTTTTACTGTTATTATATCATTTCTCCCAAAAATGCAAATTTGATTACTGGTTATGAAATCAATTCCTAAAATAGCCTCGATTCCTGGAAATCCAATGGTGGGCAAGACAAAAAAATCATGTGTAAACTTCACAGATCCCACCTTGAAGTTGACGATCGTTGTATGGTTTATGCGTAGTTTGGTTCCTCCTGGCGTTTCGAGGATAATGGATGTCAATGACTTTATTGGGTTTGAGGACAATCTTTCTTCAATCAGTGAAACGCTGGCTCCTGTTTCGATGAGTGCTCGAATGGATTTATCTGGTAGGTGAATACTAACTGCAAACATTCCTAGTTGGCCATTAGGATATATGGGGTACAGGCCAATGACCTCAGCTGCAACACCGCAGTCCCATGGTCCTCTCCCTAGTGCTTCTGAGGTGAGGTTGTGGGTACCGATGGAGGTCCCAGTGCCTGCTCTATCACATCCGTCGTCGTCATTTTTACCGCTGCATCGGCTGCAGCTTCTGATGTCATGCAGTCGATCTCCCTCGTCTTCCCCTTCTTATGTTTCCTTTTCCTCGGATGTTGGGTGGTGGTAGATGTGCATGTGTCACAGCCCGCCTGCGCTCTGTGTTTTTCTGGGCACTCTCGAGATAGATGACCGTAGGCCTGACAAGTGTAACAGCGGGGGGATCCTCGGGTTGGGCACTGCACTCGTCGGTGACCCTCTCCCCCATACTGCCAGCATTTGAAGATTCTTCACACCTGCTGACTGCGTTCTCCCCTCTCCCGCTTTGGGGGATGGTGAGTGCCTCTACTGGCTGCCCACTTCTCGGAATCGGGACAGCTATTCTCAGTCATTTTTTCTTTTGGTAAACTGTCTAAAATGTTTTTTGTTGCCTCACTATGTCTGCTAACGAGCGATTGTCATCGAACAAATAACCACATTAATACGGGTTTACTAATCTGCGAATATGTTTATAGGCAATAGCTTTTTTATCACCTTCTGGGAGATTGGCACTTCGGGTAGCAAAAGCATCACAATCGCCAAAAATGTGAGTTGCAAAATTAAGAATGGATTCACCTTCCCGAATTTTGAGTTTGTAGTTCACTTTTATTTACCCCTTTCTCGCATCATGCAAGGTATATTTCTCAATTAAACGTTGTTTTATTTCAGTATAACTTCTTAAACTGTCTTGTGGCCAACACATTTCCTCCATTGCCGGAACATCTTTCTGCTATCTAATTATTTGAATAGCTTTTTCTCTTTCTGACCACCCATATGTGGCTACTTCAAAGTCTCTCAAAAAACACTTTGATCGACTGAAACCCTTCGTTACGCCGTTCATCATCAAAAGGCCTAACACTTGCCTAGAGTTCTGGCAACTTTCAAACTACAATGTTATATTCACTCGGCTGTGCATGTGTACTTTCGCTTTTGTCCTTTTGGACGTTAGATACGCTGTGGTTGCTTGCTGCTCCTTTTCTCAGTCAACCAATAATCAGTTCATTAACTCTGCTAGGTTATTTAACCTTTTTTCTAAGTCCTCTGTTCAAGTATCCTGTCTATATTCTATATCAGCCTCACTAAATACAACTGCTCTTTTGTTTCCATCTCCCACAGGAGGAGCGTCTGCAAAGGTAGTCCTTGTGTATCTAGGCATCTTGAACTTTTATTTTACCTGCTCAAAGAACAACTTCGCTCACATCATGCACAAACAGACGAATTTTTAAACCTGACACCAATATGTCCTATGTCAATGATAATGAGACATCGGAACATGATTTTTTTCCCTTTATTACTCTCTCAGGTGCGTGCCTTCTCTAAGAGAACGCATAAAGGCTACTAACTCCCCTTGCAATTAAGATGAAATCTTGCTACAACAACATGTTGAATAGTTAGGTTTTGTGGAATTTTCATGATTATAGAGTTTACTTACCTTGACGTACAACTCATATCTTTATACAAGGATTAGGATATATAACTATGTATATATATATATATATATATATATATATATATATATATATATATATATATATATATTTATATATATATATATATATATATATATATATATATAGATAGATATATGCTTTTAATATTCCGATTTCATTCATAAGCTAGAGAGATACAGAGAGAGAGAGAGAGAGAGAGAGAGAGAGAGAGAGAGAGAGAGAGAGAGAGAGAGAGAGAGAGAGAGAGGGAGATAGAGAGAGAGAGAGACAGACAGAGAGAGAGGAATATGGCTAATATTATATCAACCTTTGCATCCTAAGTTGAAAACTGAAAAATAGAGACATCAGTATTGAACAGCGTTGAAAAGGTTATGGCTTCTGAAATATTATATCCTGGAATTTCTGTCATACAACTGTCGGGGTGATACTAGATTAAAAGACTGCCAGCATTTGTGATGGAAAGAGATATTTGGATGAAAGGAACAACCTTTGAAACTCAAAATAACTAAGGTAAACATTCTTGTTTCCATGTATGTGTTCACCCTTGTCTGTTTCTTGGCATATATATTTGTTTGCTTGTTTATGATGACTTTACAAAAGAAAAAAAAAACTACTTCACCAATTTTAACCCAACTTGGTATTAATGATCGCTATGACCCTAAGGGGAATCTCTAAAATTTTGGATTAAGAATATCAAAGTACAATTGAAGGGCATAAATTTGAATATAATAGAAATATTAATTAAATGGAAATTATTTTCAGTTTACTTTTTTTGAGAACAACATTACTACTATTACTACTACTACTAATACTACTACTAATACTCATACTACTACTAATACTATTACTATTACTACTAGTAGTGTAAATAATAATAATTGTAAGAATGGTAATAATAAGTTTTAAAATCTTGATAAGAATAATTTCAACAATTATAATAAAAAGATAATAATTTTAAAAATAATTTTTTTTGTAATAAGATTTTTTTATAAGAGTAATAACTAATTTCTTTTATAATAATAACTTCAATAATCTTTGTAATACTAGTAGTAGTAGTAGTAGTAGTAGCAGTAGTAGCAGTAGTAGTAGTAGTAATATAGAGATACAAATGTATCCTTATTTGATGGTACAGTAGTAGTAGTAGTAGTAGTAGTAGTAGTAGCAGTAGTAGTAGTAGTAATATAGAGATACAAATGTATCCTTATTTGATGGTACAAGCATTTCCTCTTAATAGAATTGAATGACCTGATTTTATATATATATATATATATATATATATATATATATATATATATATATTTATATATATACATACATATATATATAAATATATATATATTTATATATATATATATATATATATATATATATATATACATATATATATAAATATATATATATATATATATATATATATATATATATATGTATATATATATATATATATATATATATATAAATATATATATATATATATATATATATATATATATATATATATATATATATATATATATATGTATATATATATATATAAATATGTGTGTATATATAATAAATATATATGCGTGTATATATATGTATATATATATCTATCTATCTATCTATATATCTATTGTGATGGCTGGCTTTGACCACCACTCAAAACACTACACTTATCAAATAGTATTCACCATCCTACAGTACTAAGTCCACTAAAGGTGGAATAGTAACCAAACATCAATACGAGTGCAAAGTCAACTCAAGGGGACAAAGAAAATACCACAAAAATTTCCTTAATTTTAATACATAATAACAAGACAGAAATAACACCTGAACCACAATAATACAATAATAAATGATACACACTCAATCTTAACTCCCTGTAAAAGAAAACAATTACACGATTACAGAAAGATCATCAACACATGCATACTAAATGGAGAGAGGGTCCAGAAAGGAGAAGGCCAACGAAAAGTGAGAACATCCTAACAAATACAAACTAAATATCCCTATCAAATTGACGATGGCTGGTGTGATTGAAAGGCTTTCACAAGCTCCACTAATGACGTCAGCTGACTATCAACGGTCGTGATCACGATACTTAAGCAGGTATAAATATTATTACCTTGGGATAGAGAGGTCCCCTTGGCTTTTACTGAACCAAGGGCAGTGCACAAAATGTTAAGACGATCTGGGTCCTTGCTGCAGAGAAAGGATATCCAAAAAGCTAAATAGCTTCACACTGTAGCTCTGCAACGGTGAGGAGTAAATATAATCCAGTAGCAAATGTCGTGCCCTTCAATGTTGGAGGCTCAGAAACACCCTGAGGAACCATCCTCAAAAAAAGCCCCTCCAAAACTCCGTTCACGCAGGAGCGCAGCCACGTAATCCACACCACTTGAAAATATAAAACAGCCGTTAGTCCATTATAAACACTAACAAAACCACCAGTGAAAAGACAAACTAGTAAACAATAAGTCTACAGTATATTTAACCTTATACATCTATAAAACTTAAATAATTTAGAAATATATAGCAATAATATTACACCTCCTCACCCAACCCAAAAAAAATTCCCAAATTTTTTTTTTTTCCCTAAAGTGATTTGAATTACAACATACAGGTAATCACATAATGAAATATTAAACCAACACTCAAAAATTTTAAATATTAAACCAACACTCAAAAATAATTATTAAACAAACTGCAAAAACATGACAAACAAAAGGAAAGAGGGGGGCAAGTACCAAGGTTTGCAGCTCACAAGGATAGCAATATAAAACCAATACTAAAAAAAAAATCTTAAACCTAAATTAATCACAAGTAAACTTTCCAAAACCAGAAAACCAAAACATCACCATTAGATAAATAGGTACCCAACCTAAAAATTTCACATCACTCATATCGTTAATAAACTTAATTAAGAGTCATTGCACTAACAACCGGATTCTGTATATATAGTCCAAAAGCTATAACTTTTTCCACACTCAATACACTGTTCATTTTCAGGGATACACATCACTCACTATCAATAAATGTTGATCACAAAAACCACTGTCTATTTCAGTGTTATATATCACACTTATCACCATAGTGTCCAATACATACACACACACCAAACGACACAGAGAAGACCACCACAAGACTCCCCTGCGCAAACAAACAAACTCGATGAAGCATAATTATTAGCCTGAAAATACAGAATACCAGATTAGTGCCTATCTCTTTTCTTAGCTTATTATAAACCTTATCGTACCTGACACCTCTAAACCTTAGTAGATTAACCTTAACTCAGTCTAGGGTACCACTCATACACCAGCCTGTAACGCCTAAAAAACGGCTGTGTTGTGCTACAGACCCGTGAGCCCATGACCCATCTAATTAATCAGTCATTAGAAAGTACCAGTGATCACCCTCACCTTTTAACCTTAAAGATCCCATATAATATACCCAAAACATTATAGTCTTCTGTAAAGAAACCATGATTAATAAATCTTAAATATACATTTACTTCTACTCACTACGTGCCCACTTCAACAGCACACACACCGTAATTAGAACGATACAGATACTACCTTTAATAACTGCATAGCCCTCTGTCAATAATCTAATATTCAACGCTGCGAGAGAGAAAATCGGCAACAATATTATCTTTTCCTGGGATGTGGGAAAATTCTAAATTCCATTCTTGCAGCATGAGACTCCACCTCATCAATCGTTGATTTTTATTCTTGTATCTGCTGATGAAGGTCAGGGGATTATGATCTGTCAAGACCTTAATAGGTGTATCTGAGGAGGAGAGATAAACCTGAAAATGATTAATAGCGAATATTAACGCAAGGGTCTCTTTCTCCACAGTTGAATACCTACGTTGGGCGGAGGACAATTTTTTTGAAAAGAATGCGACAGGATGAGAAACTCCCTGCTCGTCATTCTGCAACAACACCGCTCCTACACCAACGTCACTTGCATCCGTGGCAAGAGAAAAAGGAAGGTCAAAATCAGGAGCTCTCAAGACAGGGAAATTAATTAAAACTTTTTAAATTATCAAAAGCCCTTTGCGTTTCATTCGTCCAGACAAATGCTACATTCTTTCTCAAGAGATTTGTTAACGGATCGGCTATATCCGAAAAATTCCTAACAAACCTTCGGTAGTACCCACTCAAACCAAGGAATCTTCTGACATCCCTCCTACATTTAGGGACTACCAGGTTTTCAATACTTTCGATATTGGCCTGCTTAGGAGCAACTTTACCATTACCAACCTCATGACCCAAATATACCACCTTCGCCTTTGCGAAATCGCTTTTCTTTAAATTAATTACCAAATTTGCCTTTTTCAACACCTCAAATAGTGCCCTAATACGTTTTAAATGGGTTTCCCAATCATCGCTATAAATAACAATATCATCAATATACACAACACATCCTTCTAAACCATGGACTAAAGTATTCATTAACCTCTGAAAGGTGGCAGCCGCGTTCTTCATATCAAACGGCATAACTTTACATTGAAACAATCCCTGTGGTGTTACAAAAGCAGACAGGGCCCTTGCCCGCTTTGAAAGAGGAACTTGCCAATAACCCTTCAACAAATCGAATTTGCTAATGTATTTGGCCTTCCCCATTCGATCAATACAATCCTCAATTCGAGGTAATGGATAACAATCAGATTTAGATAACTCATTCAATTTACGGTAATCAAAACATAACCTGAAATCACCGTCGGATTTCTTTACCAATACAACAGGTGATGACCAAGGACTTTGACTAGGTTCAATTAGGTCATGTTTTAGCATATAATCCACTTCCTTTGCTACAACCTCATTTTTGAAGGGATTCAACCTGTAAGGAGATTGTTTCACAGGAGTGGCGCTACCTACCTCTACATCATGTTCAAGGACCGAAGTCCTACCCGGCATATCCGAAAATAATTCTTTATAATTAGATACTAAATTTTTCAAAGACCTTTGTTCTTCCTTACCTAAATGTGAAATTACTCCCGAAAAATTTTCCAAAGACTTTCTATTATCCGACCGCCATTCACATCCATTAAAACAATTATCATCAATACTCTCCCCCTCTGAAAAAGAAAAATGGTTATTGTTCTCAGAATCTACCGTATTCCCAATGGTTGCCACAGGAATGACTTTTTCCCGTTCCATATAAGCTTTCAACATATTTACATGACACAGTTGAAAAGGTTTCCTTCTTTGAGGTGTCTCCACTAAATAGTTAACCTCACTTACTTTTTTCAAAATTTTCCAAGGACCTGAAAAAGAAGCTTTCAATGGATTCCCTGGGAAGGGTAACAAAACCAATACTTTATCGCCTACCGCAAAGTCGCGTGCCTTGGACCTTCTATCAAAAAAGAACTTCATTCTTTTTTGGCTACATAATAAGTTTTCACCCGCAAATTTCCAAGCCTTGGTTAATTTATCGCCTAGATTAGAAACATAATCCAATAAATTAACCTCAGGGACGTCTCCCTCCCAAGACTCACGAACCACATCAAGAGGACCTCGAACACAATGGCCAAACACAAGGCTGAAAGGCAGAAAACCTAAAGACTGACTTGGGACAGAACGAAAAGCGAACAACAAATAAGGTAATTCCTTATCCCATTCAGAACCATTAATCAAACAATATTTCTTTACCATAGATTTCAGGGTTTAATGAAATCTCTCCAGAGCTCCCTGACTTTCTGGATGATATGGAGAAGAGGTCACATGTTTTATATTTAACTCTGCCATTTTATCTCTGAAATACCTGCTAACAAAATTAGAACCACAATCCGATTGAATAATTTTAGGCATCCCAAACCTGGTAAAAAAGTCAATTAGTACATCTACAATTTTAACACTTTTTATTGTACGTAGTGGTATTGCCTCGGGATATCGAGACATCCTATCCATGATTGTCAAAATATACTCATTACCACTACGCGTCTTCGGTAATGGTCCAACCACATCAATAATGACTTCCTTAAAAGGTTCGGAAACTACAGGAATAGGACATAGAGGCGATTTTGGAATCCGCTGATTGGGTTTACCGACCCTCTGGCACACATCACAACTATTGACAAACTTCTTTACATCTGCCTTCAACTTCGGCCAATAATAATTCCCTAACAATTTGCAAGAAGTTTTATGAATTCCAAAATGGCCGGCCAAACCACTTTCGTGCGCCAATGACATTAACTCCTTCCTGTAACCAAAGGGAACCATTATCTGTTTCACAATTTCATAATCAACATTATCCACCCCCATAGGCCTACTCAACCTATATAAAATATTATTAATTATCTTAAATTTGGGACCAGTCATATCAGACACCTTCCCTGACTCGATAGGGAGTTCCCGAAACTCCTTTTTCTGGGCTTTGATTAACTCTTCAGTAGTCCAATTTAACTTGTCCGTTAACATTCCAAGATCTACAGCTAGGCTATCACTACGATCTAAACTACTTAAATCTACATCAATTGTTGACTCTGCAGCGTCAACAATTCTAGCACTAGAACGAGTAACTGCTGCTACTTCACTATCAGGGTTTATCAATATCGGGCAATTATTATTCTTCATAGCCACATCATTCCCTAACACAACATCAACCTCCTTAACCGGGAATTTATCAACTATGACCAATTTCAAATTCCCTGCAAAGGAAGGGCAGATTAAATTAAAATTTTCAATAGCATATGACTTTACGGAATCAGGAAAACCAGCCAATAACACGAATTCCCCACTTTTGGGTACAAAATTACAAGGTAATGCCTCCCTTAGAATCAAAGACTGAGCTGCACCGGTATCACGCAAAATACGCACTCGTCTTTTCTCGTACGAATTGGCGAAGGAGACACTACCGAAAGACAAATATCTGTCAAAACAACCAGGTAGTCATTGATCAGCGGATGTTGTTGGGGTAAGTTCTCTCTCTCTCTCTTCCACACCCATCACTGGCCTAACATTAGCATTTTGAGATTTTCTAAACGCATAACACAAACTCTTTACGTGCCCCTTCTTATTGCAAAAGAAGCACGTTAATGTTTTCAATTTCTCTGGATTGTATATATTTGGCCTATTGCCTCTGTTAGGAGAAAAATTATTATTAGCATTACCCTGATTATTATTACTTCCCTGATTATTTCTACTAAACACCTTAGCATTATTATTAGGATTAGCATTATTATTCCTACCCATCTTAACCCAACCAGAATTCACCTTTGTCGTTACTCCCCCTAACTCACTCTTATGAAACAAGCAATATTCGTCACTAGCGATGGCTACCTCCTGAACAGTCTCGAGTTTTAACTCTTCGAGGTGGACCTTCAGTTTATCTGGGACACACCTCTTAAACTCCTCCACCAACATTAACTCCTTCAATTTCTCAAAATCTCCCACCTCCTTGGACTTGAACCAATCGCTAGCATACTGTTCCTTCGCCCTGGCAAATTCAACAAAAGTTTGTTCCCTACATTTTTCTAAGTTCCGGAAGCGTTGCCTATAAGCTTCAGGGACTAACTCATAGGCCTTCAAGACAATAGCCTTTACACTCTCATAATCTGCTGATAGATCCTCCTCCAGCGTTACATATACCCTCTGAGCTCTTCCAACCAATTTACTTTGTATAAGAGTGGTCCAATACTCTTGGGGCCACTCCAACCTTGCAGCAATCCTCTCAAACGATACAAAAAACCCTGCTACATTATTTTCTTCAAATTTAGGTACAAATTTGAGAGCCTGCGATAAATTAATAGCATGAGTTACTAACCTATTTGGGGAATGGGCGGGGGAAAAAGAAACTGGGTTTCTCATAGCAATCTCATGCTGCCTCTCCTTTTCTCTTTCCCCTGCCTTAAACTTTTCCATTTCAAATTCCATTTGTCTCAGGGCAATTTGCCTATCCAAAATTTCTACTGACACTACATTATCAGGTTTCACCTCTTGTTCCCCACTTGTCTTTACAGTTTTAACATAATCATAAATGTGCAATAGCAATACACCCTTTCTAATGGACACATCATAATCCAATTCAAAATGCTCTGCAACAATTTCCAAGTCTTCCCTATTTAACTCTGCCAACCTCTCTTGCCACCCCTCTCCTCTAAGGAGTTCGAATACATTAACAGCCATGATCACTTATTCACACAAAACACTAAATTTACATAAAACAACACCGAGGAGGTGAAAATACACTGCCTGAAAAAAAAATTACCCCAAGAATTAACTTTGCACAAACACTGGTGAATACTCAGGAACGAAATAATCCTGTCACGGTCGCCACTTGTGATGGCTGGCTTTGACCACCACTCAAAACACTACACTTATCAAATAGTATTCACCATCCTACAGTACTAAGTCCACTAAAGGTGGAATAGTAACCAAACATCAATACGAGTGCAAAGTCAACTCAAGGGGACAAAGAAAATACCACAAAAATTTCCTTAATTTTAATACATAATAACAAGACAGAAATAACACCTGAACCACAATAATACAATAATAAATGATACACACTCAATCTTAACTCCCTGTAAAAGAAAACAATTACACGATTACAGAAAGATCATCAACACATGCATACTAAATGGAGAGAGGGTCCAGAAAGGAGAAGGCCAACGAAAAGTGAGAACATCCTAACAAATACAAACCAAATATCCCTATCAAATTGACGATGGCTGGTGTGATTGAAAGACTTTCACAAGCTCCACTAATGACGTCAGCTGACTATCAACGGTCGTGATCACGATACTTAAGCAGGTATAAATATTATTACCTTGGGACAGAGAGGTCCCCTTGGCTTTTACTGAACCAAGGGCAGTGCACAAAATGTTAAGACGATCTGAGTCCTTGTTGCAGAGAAAGGATATCCAAAAAGCTAAATAGCTTCACACTGTAGCTCTGCAACGGCGAGGAGTAAATATAATCCAGTAGCAAATGTCGTGCCCTTCAATGTTGGAGGCTCAGAAACACCCTGAGGAACCTTCCTCAAAAAAAGCCCCTCCAAAACTCCGTTCACGCAGGAGCGCAGCCACGTAATCCACACCACTTGAAAATATAAAACAGCCGTTAGTCCATTATAAACACTAACAAAACCACCAGTGAAAAGACAAACTAGTAAACAATAAGTCTACAGTATATTTAACCTTATACATCTATAAAACTTAAATAATTTAGAAATATATAGCAATAATATTACACTATATATATATATATATATATATATATATATATATATATATATATATATATATATATATATATATATATATATATATTACATGAAATCTAGCCGTTTCAAGTCCACAGCAGAACAGATACCTCACACATGTCATTGTTCATTTCTGGTATTTGGCCAGTTTTCATCACCACGCTGGTCAGGTCGAATTGGAGATGGTAGGGTACTTCAGTCAGATCGCTCACAGCTAACCAACCTATATGGGTGGCCATATCTATACTCAAATTTTCTTTAATAAGGGACATTTGCACTGACTCACATCAGTGCCCTTTTAGCTCGGAAAAGTTTCCTGCTCTCTGATTGGTTAGAATTATCTTGTCCAACCAATCAACGATTAGGAAACCTTTCCAAGCTAAAAGTGCACCCATGCGAGTGGGTGCAAATCTGCCTTACTAAAAAGAATTGACTATAGTACACACTTGTTGATCATGGCAAAATGCAAACCCCTTTACAATGTCAAGGTATCTTCTTTCAGAAAGTCTTATAAATTATTATTATTATTATTATTATTATTATTATTATTATTATTATTATTACTTGCTAAGATATATAACCATAGTTTGAGGAAAAAGATGCTGTAAGACCAAGGGCTCCATCAGGGAAAATAGCCTAGTGAGTAAAGTAAATAGGAGAAGTAAATAAAAATTGAAATAAAAAATTTCATAAACAGTAACAACATTAGAATAAATATTTCATATACAAAGTATAAAAAGTTTAACCAAATAAAAAGAATAGAAAAAAAGATAAAATAGTGTGCCAGAGAGTATTCTCAATCATGAGAACTCTACTCCAAGACAGTGAAAGACCATGGTACAGAGGCTATGGTATTACCCAAAACTGCAGAACAATGGTTTGTCTTAAGAGTGTCCTTCTCTTAGAAGTGCTACTGTTTGCCATAGCTACAGAGTCTCTTCTACCCTTAGCAAGAGGAAAAAAAACCACTGAACAGTTATAGTGCAATAGTTAAGCCCTTGGGCGATGAAGAATTGCATGGTAATCTCAGTGTTGTCAGGTGCATGAGAAACAGAGAAGAATATGTAAAGAATAGGCCAGAATATTCAGTGTATGTATAGGCAAAGGGAAAAAGAGCTGTAACCAGAGAGAACGATCCCATGGAGTACAGTCTGGCCTGATAAAAGACCCACTAACCCTCTAGCAGTAGTATCTTAACGTGTAGCTTGTGTCCTGATCAACATACTACCTATAATGTAATATATATATATATATATATATATATATATATATATATATATATATATATATATATATATATATATACATATATATATATTCATATATATACATATATATATATATATATATATATATATATATATATATATATATATATATATATATATATATATATATATACATATATACAAATATATATTCATATATACATATATATGTGTGTGTATATATATATATATATATATATATATATATATATATATATATATATATATATATATATATAATTCAATATTTTTCATAAACTTAATTTTATGTATTACATATCTTGAGCAAAAGAAGCACAACGCAAAATGCGTGATTGCTTCTGATAGCGGCAGTTTTGTATGAGTTCATTCTTATTATAATTTATATGGGAATAATTTCTTTAAGCATGCTATTTCTATCAAAAAATTTTATATAAAAAGGAAAATTGGTTTTATTATGATTTATCATAACATTTTAACACAACTTACGACATTTTAAAAGAACATTGTATTCAAACTCGAATATGGATTTTTTTTTTTTTATGATTAATATTATTTTTGGCTAAGCGATTCCATTAATAATTTCCCGAGTCAGAAGTTAATATAACTGAAAGTTCAATGAACGCTATCTATTCCTTGTTAAAAAAAATAGAAAATAAATTCAAATAAATGATGTACCGGACTCTGTTTCAGATAAAAATAGAAATATGTTTACAAAAAGAAAAAAAAAATGAAACATATATGGAAGGCACAAAAACGAAATAACTTCAAGAGGAAATTTCTGGGATGTATTTACTTATGAGGCCCATGTAAATGATTTGTGCCACCTCCACGATCACTGACAGATAAGTGAGAGGTAGGGAGGTAGGATAAGGATAATGATAAGGATAGTAAGCCACTATTTTTGTAGGATTTTTTTGATGAAGGGTAAGGGGAGGAAGGTAAAGGTGGGGAAGGATGGAGGAAGGTAAAGGTGAGGAAGGATGGAGGAAGGTAAAGGTGGGGAAGGATGGAGGAAGTAGGAATATTATAGAAGGGGGCAAACCCGTTTGCTTAGTGTCTCTTATTTTCTCATGACTGCGTCCCAATGCTTCGGTTGCTGCTTCTATCCTTGTGTCTTTGAGGTCATCAGTTACCTTTTTGGAACCACGAAAAAGTTAGTAGCAGGAAAATTGGGGAAAAGAGTAGGAGATTTGATCATAGCAGGGGGTACCAGAGAGGAAGATAAATGGCAAGTGATTATAGTAGGGAAGATTTGGGTCGGTCCGCTAAATTGAAATCACAAGCTGACGTCTGCATAAACTTTTTATCTATTTATTTATTTTTCATTCACTTCACTTCACTTTACTTCACTTTCACCTTCACTTCTCTTTTACTTTCACTTCATTTCCATGGTCTTCCGCTCTACTGCTCTCTAGCATAGATTGCCTATGGTTTAGGCCTTTCTATGGCTGGCAGGAGTCCTGGCCAGCAGCTGTGTCCTCCTCTCTGTTGTTCTACTGTTTATTCCTTCCATCTTTGTAAGGGTTCTTCTTGCTAGTTTGTAGAGCCTGCTGTTCATAGCTTCAATGCTGTACCTCTCATGAAGACCATTTTCCGTATTGTAGTATGGAGGTGACTCCTTAAAGGCTCTTCCTAGACATTTGTTTTGGACAGTTTGTAAAATCCTCATATTTGTTTTACTGATTGAAACAAACAGAATGGCTGGATATTCCCGTCGCGGCCTAAAACAAGGTCTTGTCGAGTCGCAGCAGGGCTGATGTGGACATCGCATTGAATTGGTATAGTTTCTCGGCTATTGTGTTAGCTTTCTTGATGGTACTATTGATATGTTTCCCCAGTCCAGTTCTATCAAACATTACACTCATTATTTTGGCGAAGTTGTTGGAGGGTATGACCCTACCCTCTATTCTTACTGTTGTCGGTTTCTGGGCACTAATAGGTAGAAGTTGGAATTTTTCCTAGCTAGTAGCGATCTTCCACAACCGCTCGTATTCGTTTGTTTTGGTCATTTCCCTTGATGTTTTTGAAACTAGCATTAATTTGCTTTTTTTGTTCGGGTAAGTCACAACCTGGGTTTGGTCATCCACGGAAATTATCTGGTGGCAGCCCAAGGAGGGTGGGTGCCAGCACACATTCCTGGGGTACGTCACCGAGTAGTGGAACTTCTGGTCACAGGAATCTATCTTCCTGCTGTCCAAGTAGCTACAGATGATTTTCAGGGAGATTTCTGGCAGTCCAGCTTCTACAAGTTTGAGCTTTAGGCCATCATGCCACACTTTAACAAAGTCCTTGGCAATATCCCTGAAGACCACGTTACATCCTTGTCCTTGGTTTAGTGCTTTAGCAATGAATTCACACAGAGCAACTACAGCAGTCTCGGGGCCTCATCCACTTGTGAAGCCGTACTGATTCTTGTCCACTAGTCCGTTACCTTCCAAGAATTTTACTAGCCCATTCTTCAGGATTTTTTCTAAGATTTTCTCAGGGATATCCCGTAGGGTTATGAGCCAATAGTTGCAAACTTGCTTCCTGTCCTTCTCGTGCTTGCTGATAAGTCTGATGACCCCTGTCTTGAATGGATATGAGAAGCATCCCATGCTCATAGCTTCATTGATTAGGGTTCTGTAGACTTTTAGCATGGAGTTGGGGTGGTTCTTCATTATTTCCTTATTAATGCTGGACTTACCCGGTGGCTTCTTCCACTTCATTTTGCTGATTATCCACTTCAGTTCCCAAGTTTTTATTGGATCGGTGAGTGGATTTTCATGTTCAAGTCTGGAGATGTCTGCTAAGGGGCATGGTTGAATTTCCTTTCTCCTTACCCTCATTTAGGCTAGCACCCTCTTCTCGTTTACCCTGTCGAACTAGCGGCTCTCCTCCGGCGTGATCTTGAATACTTCTGACCAGTATTCTCTGCAGACTTCCTCTTTTTCGGTTTTACTATACCAATCGATGTTGTTGTGAAGGATGTAGGGCCCTTTCTTTTTCCCTTTGACTAAGAGCCTCCATAGGAAGTTCCAGAAGCTTCTGGGGTCCCTTAGGTCGACATCCACTTGCAGAACAGTATCTTCCCAGTGTTTATATATATATAGATATATATATATATATATATATATATATATATATATATATATATATATATATATATATGTATATATATATATATATATATATATATATATATATATATATATACATACATATATATATATATATATATATATATATATATATATATATATATATATATATATATATACATATATATATATATATATATATATATATATATATATATATATATATGTATGTATATATATAGATATATATATATATATATATATATATATATATATATATATATATATTATTAAACCTTCTACATTATTGTAATTATTGTATATATTTTGCCTGACTGTTTTCACCTATATACCACTTTCCTGTGTCCTTTTCCAGAAACTTGTTTGCCTTGTTTCACACTCCTTGTTCTTACTTGCTCCGCCCATCCTAAATTTCTTCGACCCCTAAATGTAATTTTGAATCAGTGTCCACTCAGCAACTAAACCAAGGACTTTGTTGTCCAGCAGGGAAGCAGTCCCCTTTACAGTATTGTGATGTATCTATAACCTAAGTATAAGTGATATTGTTGTAAGGGTTTAATAACGAATTGTGCTTTGGTTTCAAGTGTTCTAAATTTCCAGTGTGATTACTTTTCGAGACGTGGTTGTCATTTGTCATTTGTCATTTGTCCTATTGTGTTATTCCTGTCCTTCATGGTCTTTGTGTTTAATTGCAATTTTTTTTTAATATTTTTTGCATTATTATATATAAATCTTGTTTCATCGTATTCTCATTCAAATACCTTTATTTTGTATTATGGTCCATTGAACCTACCTGCTAAAATGGTAAATTACCCTTCTCTCTCAAGACTGTAATATTATGGGGGATTTTTTTTTTTTTTTTTTTTTTTTTTTTGCTAAACTTCGTGGGTATGTAGTAATTAACAACTTCGTTAAGAATCAGTTGTGTGTTTATGTAGTTAAGGATTTGTTATTCAACCTTACGTGATATAAAAATCGTGAGTTATAGTTAGTTAGGTGACGGTTTTTGTGTTTGCTAGACCGCTGAAGCATCTATTCTTATTGTGCGTAAATTTTTCGGTGACAGTAGGTAGCCAATTCGTTTTTAGTAAACGACTGCCGGCAACCTTCTTATGGTTTTTCCCCCTCCTCTCATAACCGAGATTCAGTGTGCGGCTCAAAAAGTTAATCTGTCGTACCATTGTTAAAAATTCATTTCTCTCGAATCCTCCGTGACTTTCACGTGCTTCTAGTCTTTTCCTGGGTCCTTAGATACCAGTCTCTTCCATTATTCATTTTCTGTATAGTGTAATGAATCCTGTTAACGCCTCGACATATGTGTGGGAAGTTACCATTCTAATCAAAGTGTAGTAAGTAATCGTTGTTAGCTGAGCGACGGTACTTCCTCTTGACCTCATTTCGGTTTGAACCGGGAGTAAAATACTTTCAGTGCGTCCTTATACATTCTCATTTTCCCGTATCTAAAATGTTTTGTGTATAAATATGCTCTATATTGAAGAAAGGCAGGAGAAAGATTTACTAGAGGCTACTTCCTTGGCTGACACTTATTCCTTAATACATAAGTTTATTCCTAATAAAAAAGCTGAGGTTTTTGTAAAACTAGTTTCTGGAAAATCCCAGCAGATTTTGGATGATAATCCCAAAAGTTCTGATAATCCTAAATGTAGTTATTGTAAGAAGATGGACATACTATTCGTAATTGTAAAGGCCCTAAATGTAAAGAATCTGATAACTACCGTAATGTTTTTATGAAACCTAACGTAAAATTTTCAGCCTCCCAGAGTAAACCTGTTTCGCATGTGCAAGCAAATGTACCAGATGTGTTTGATGATTTTAAATCTGAAGATATAATAGCCTTGGGGGAGAAAGAACAGAGGTCTCGGGTCACTTTGTTGCATAGTAAGGCTTTACCTAATGTTGAGAATAATCTAACTGGTGAGAAGGTGGTTGTAAGGGATCTTACTGGAATCTCATCCATTCCCATTGCCAGTGTCTACCTTGATTGTCCACCTGTTAAAGGAAAGTTGAATTAGGGGTGATTGATAAAGAATTGCCGGTAAAAGGAGTTTCATTGCTATTGGGTAATGATTTAGCTGGGAAATTAATTGTACCAAATTTAATTGTCACTGATACCCCCATGGATGATAGGGTAGTTTTGGACAAACCTTTGATTGATGATGAGAAGATAAATCTTGAACAAGCCCCAACACATATAGTCACTCGGTCCCAAACAGGAGAAAAGCTAAATGACTTTGAAGTAGATAGTGAATTCTTAGCTAAAGTAATGTCTAGAGATAAACTAATAGCTGCCCAGAGGTCAGATCAATCTTTATCTTGTTTGCATGATAAGGCTGTTGATATAAAATCTTTGAATAAATCCCCCTTCTTTTTATCATGATAATGGTATCCTACAGCGTTTTTCCCGTCCTTCTAACCATTCAAATCATGATACCTAGAGTGAGAAATACCAAATTCTTGTTCCTTCTTCAGTACGCACTCACATAATGAAAATTGCACATGATGGACCAAATGGTCATTTGGGACAGTACAAAACTTACTATAAAATACTTGATAAGTTCTATTGGCCTAATTTGAGGAAAGACGTAGGAGATTTCATAAAGATATGTCGTGTATGCCAAATAGTTAGCAAACCTAACCAAGTATTTCCTAAAACCCCTTTACAACCTATATTAGTTCCACATGAGCCCTTTGAGAAATTAGTAATAGACTGTGTTTGACCCATGACAAGACGAAAGGTGGTAACCAATATTTATTAACTCTTATGTGTCCCAGTACTCGTTTTTTGCAGAGGCCATTCCACTTAAGAATATTTTTGCCAATAATATTGCTAAACAACTTTCTAGTTTCTTTACTACTTACGGAATCCCAAGGATATCCAAACTGATCGTGGTTCTAATTTTACAACTAAACTCTTTTCAGAAATCATTAAGGAATTAAATATAAAACATAGCTTATCATCTGCATATCATCCGGAATCTCGGGGAGTCCTTGAACGATGGCACCAAACATTTAAATGTATGTTGAAAAAGTTTTGTTTAAAGAGCAATCTTGATTGGGATGAAGGAGTAAAGTTTTAGTTGTTTGCTATACGTGAGTCCCCCAGGAATCCCTTGGTGTTTCTCCTTTTGAAATGGTATATTGAAGATTATTAAGAGGACCCCTTGCATTGATTAAAGATGAATGGTTAAAGTCCCAAGACTCTAATCAGACTCTAACTGTTTAACAATATTTGAGTAACTTTAAAGAAACCCTTTCCAAAGTCCGTAAAATTGCCAGTGAAAACTTAAGCAAAGCTCAGATTAAAATGAAAAATAGTTATGATCAAAAAACTAAAATTATGAAGTTCAACCCAGGAGATCTTGTGTTAGCATATTTTCCTATCCCTGGATCCCCTTTTTCCTCCAAATTCTTTGGTCCATATAAAGTAGTTAAAAATGTCAATAATCATATCTATGTGATTGAAACCCCTGATAGAAAGAAAGTACTCAAATTATCCATGCCAATCTGCTCAAAAGGTATCATTCCAGGAATAATGAAACTGGTTATGGAGACCAAATGGTAAATGTCAAGGGCAAGAAACCTGAAGTGAACCTGAATTAATATATTTGTGGCGTTTTGTAGATAATTATGCCGCTCTGAAAGACTTTGAATACTCATGTCAACATCTTTCTCCTTTTCAATCAGAAGGACTTCAAAATCTTATTCACTCTTACTCAGAACTTTATAGGGAGAATCCAGGTCAGTGTACAGTTTTACCCATGACATCGAACTTCTACTGGGAACTGCTCCCATACGACAACATACTTATCGCATCAGCCCGGCCAAGAAACTAGTGATGGAAGAAGAAGTGGAATATCTTCAGAGAACTGGTTTAGCTAAACCAAGCAAGTCACCATGGGTGTCTCCATGTCTATTGGTATCAAAGGAGGATGGCAGCATGCGACTGTGTACAGACTACAGGAGAGTAAATTCTGCTACTGTTAAGGATAGTTAGACTTTACCCCGTCTAGATGACCTTATAGACTCTGTGGGCCAAGCAAAGTATGTAGCTAAGATAGATCTCCTCAAGGCGTATTATCAGGTGAAGTTAACATCTAGAGCCAAGCTTATATCGGCTTTCATAACTCCTTTTGGGTTATTCCAGCATGAAGTAATACCTTTTAGTTTAACAAATGCCCCATCCACATTTCAACGCATAATTAACTACACTATTCAGGGTGTAAAGGGAGTATTTGCATATCTAGATCATATATTGGAGATAGGAGATTCTTGGGAAGATCTTATGAAACTTTTGAATATGCTCTTTCTTAGATTAAGAGAACCCCGGTTAACAATAAATTTACAAAAAATATGTTTTTGGTCAAGCTACAGTTACTTGGGACATATTGTGGGTGGAGGTGATGTCAGGCCTAAAACTGCAAATGTTAATGCCATTCTTGACTATCCAGAACCTAAGACTAGGAAATCCCTTAATAGATTTCTAGCTATGGTTTCCTATTGCAGTAAGTTCTGCCGTAATTTTGCTTCAGTAGCTGCCCCTTTTACCTAGTCTTACCAGCCCTAAAAAGAAGTATGAATGGGATGAGAGATGTCACTCTGCATTTGAACATTTAAGATATTTTTTGAGTAGTGACCCTGTCTTACACAGTCCTAATTTTTCTAAACTCTTCACTTTACAAGAAGACGCTTATGACACAGGTGCTGAAGGAGTGTTGCTGCAGGAAATTGATGGGGTACTCCACCCACTAGGATACACCTCCAGTAGCTTCAAGCCTTATCAGCTATCCTACAGTACCATAGAGAAGGAGCTTTTAAGATTGGTTCTTGCTCTCCAAAAGTTTGAATGTTATCTACAAGGAGCTCCCGTCATCCATATCTATACACACCACAACCCCCTCACCTTTCTTGAGTGCACTAAGGCCCATAATCAGCGCTTACTAAGATGGGCATTATATCCTAAAAACTTCAACCTTCCAAAAACGCACCTCAAGGACAACGACAACGTATTTCCTGATGCCTTGTCCGTGCCCATTCTCAACCTTCTCAGGAGATATAAGGTGTTTAACTTTGATCAAGCCACTCTACTGGGCTTGATCCTCTAGGGGGAGCTATTACACCTTCCACATTATTGTAATTATTGTATATATTTTGCCTGACTGTTTTCCCCAGTATACCACTTTCCTTTGTCCTTTCCCAGAAACTTCTTTGCATTGTTTCACACTCCTTGTTCTTACTTGCTCCGCCCATCCTAAATTTCTTCGACCCCTAAATGATGAACCAGGTGGTCATTTGGGACAATACAAAACTTACTATAGAATACTTGATAAGTTCTAATGGCCTAATTTGCGGAAAGACGTAGATTTTATAAAGACATGTCATGTATGACAAATAGCTGGCCAACCTAACCAAGTAATTCATAAAGACCCTTTACAACCTATATTGGTTCCACATGAGCCCTTTGAGAAATTAGTAATAGACTGTGTTTGACCCATGCCCAAGACGAAAGGTGGTAAACAGTATTTATTAACTCTTATGTGTCCCAGTACTCGCTTTTTGCAGAGGCCATTCCACTTAAGAATATATTTGCCAATAATATTGCTAAACAACTTTCAAGTTTCTTTACTACTTACGGAATCCCAAGGATATCCAAACTGATCGTGGTTCTAATTTTACAACTAAACTCTTTTCAGAAATCATTAAGGAATTAAATATAAAACATAGCTTATCATCTGCATATCATCCGGAATCTCGGGGAGTCCTTGAACGATGGCACCAAACATTTAAATGTATGTTGAAAAAGTTTTGTTTAAAGAGCAATCTTGATTGGGATGAAGGAGTAAAGTTTTAGTTGTTTGCTATACGTGAGTCCCCCAGGAATCCCTTGGTGTTTCTCCTTTTGAAATGGTATATTGAAGATTATTAAGAGGACCCCTTGCATTGATTAAAGATGAATGGTTAAAGTCCCAAGACTCTAATCAGACTCTAACTGTTTAACAATATTTGAGTAACTTTAAAGAAACCCTTTCCAAAGTCCGTAAAATTGCCAGTGAAAACTTAAGCAAAGCTCAAATTAAAATGAAAAATAGTTATGATCAAAAAACTAAAATTATGAAGTTCAACCCAGGAGATCTTGTGTTAGCATATTTTCCTATCCCTGGATCCCCTTTTTCCTCCAAATTCTTTGGTCCATATAAAGTAGTTAAAAATGTCAATAACCATATCTATGTGATTGAAACCCCTGATAGAAAGAAAGTACTCAAATTATCCATGCCAATCTGCTCAAAAGGTATCATTCCAGGAATAATTAAACTGGTTATGGAGACCAAATGGTAAATGTCAAGGGCAAGAAACCTGAAGTGAACCTGAATTAATATATTTGTGGCGTTTTGTAGATAATTATGCCGCTCTGAAAGACTTTGAATACTCATGTCAACATCTTTCTCCTTTTCAATCAGAAGGACTTCAAAATCTTATTCACTCTTACTCAGAACTTTATAGGGAGAATCCAGGTCAGTGTACAGTTTTACCCATGACATCGAACTTCTACTGGGAACTGCTCCCATACGACAACATACTTATCGCATCAGCCCGGCCAAGAAACTAGTGATGGAAGAAGAAGTGGAATATCTTCAGAGAACTGGTTTAGCTAAACCAAGCAAGTCACCATGGGTGTCTCCATGTCTATTGGTATCAAAGGCCCCATAAACATTTCTACGCATAATTTACTACAATATTCAGGGTTTTGAGGGAGTATTTGCATATGTAGATGATATATTTGTGATAGGAGACTCATAACTTTAAAAATGCTGCCAGAAGACTGAAATTAATGCCAGAACTTTGTTCACACAATATTTATAACGTCAAAATGCTTCCAAAAGACTAAGATTAATTCCTTAACTTTGCTCAGACAACACATACAACGTTAAAAACGCTACCTGAAAACTAAAATTAGTGCAAAAACTTTGCTCAGACAGCCTCTATAACGTTAAAAAACTTCCAGAAGACTAAAATTGATGCCAAAACTTTGCTCAGACGACATCTATAACGTTAAAAACGTTTCCAGAAGACTAAAATTAATGCAAAATCTTTGCTAAGTCAGCATCTATAACGTCAAAAACACTTCCATATGAGTACAATAATGCCAAAACTTTGCTCAGTTTACATCTATACGTTAAAATACTCTTCCAGAAGACTAAAATAGTACCAAAACTTTACCCAAACAGCATTTATAACATTAAAAACGCTTCCAGACATCTATAACGTTAAACACACATCCAGAAAAGTAAAATTAATGCCAGAACTTTGCCCAGAAAACATTTATAACGTTTGGACGCTTACAAAAGATTAACATTAATGCAAGAACTTTTTTCAGAAAACCTCTATAACGTTAAAAAGGCTTCCTGAGGAGGAAAATTAATGTCAGAACTTGGTTCAGATATCTTTACCGTTAAGAACGATTCCAGAAGAGACAAATTAATGCAAAAACTTTGTTCAGACAACATCTATAACGTTAAAAACGCTTCCAAAAGCGAAAATTTAAAGCAAAAAACTTTTCTCAGATAACATCTATAACTTTAAAAAAGCTTCCAGAAGAAGAAAATTAATGTCAGAACTTTGCTAAGACAGCATAAATAACGTTGAAAACTCTTCCAGAATAGCAGAAATAAATGCTACAACTTTGCTCAGACAACGTCTATAATATTAGAAACGCTTCCAGGAGAGTAAAATTTATGCAAGAACTTTGCTCAGACTACTTCTATAACGTTAAAAACGCTTCCAAAAGAGTAAAATTAATGCAACAAACATTGCTCAGATATCATCTATAACGTTAAAAACGCTTCCAGAAGACGAAATTAATGCCAGAACTTTGCCTCGACAAAATCTATAACAACGCTTTCAGAAGAGTAAAATTAATGCAAGAACTTTACTCAGACATCATCTTTAACGTTAAAAATGCTTCCAGAAGAGTAAAATTAATGATAGAACTTTGCTCAAACAACATCTATAACGGTAACAACACTTCCAGAAAATAAAATTAACGCAAGAACTTTGCTCACAAAACATCTATAACGTTAACAACGCTTCCAGAAGAGTTAAATTAATGCAAACACTTTGCTAACACAACATATATGACGTTAAAAACGCTTCCAGAAGTAGAAAAATTAATACCAGAACTTTGCTCAGACAAAATCTATAACGTAAAAATAGATTCCAGAGGAGTGAAATTAATGCATGAACTTTGCTCAGACAACATCTATAACGTTAAAAACTTCCAGAAAGGTAAAATAAGGCAAGAACTTTGCTCAGACAACATCTATAACGTTAAAAACTCTTCCAGAAAGGTAAAATAAGGCAAGAACTTTGCTCAGACAACATCTATAACGTTAAAAACTCTTCCAGAAAGGTAAAATAAGGCAAGAACTTTGCTCAGACAACAATTATAACGTTAAAAACTCTTCCAGAAAGGTAAAATAAGGCAAGAACTTTGCTCAGACAACAATTATAACGTTAAAAACTCTTCCAGAAAGGTAAAATAAGGCAAGAACTTTGCTCAGACAACATCTATAACGTTAAAAACTCTTCCAGAAAGGTAAAATAAGGCAAGAACTTTCCTCAGACAACAATTATAACGTTAAAAACTCTTCCAGAAAGGTAAAATAAGGCAAGAACTTTGCTCAGACAACAATTATAACGTTAAAAACTCTTCCAGAAAGGTAAAATAAGGCAAGAACTTTGCTCAGACAACATCTATAACGTTAAAAACTCTACCAGAAAGGTAAAATAAGGCAAGAACTTTGCTCAGACAACATCTATAACGTTAAAAACTCTTCCAGAAAGGTAAAATAAGGCAAGAACTTTGCTCAGACAACATCTATAACGTTAAAAACTCTTCCAGAAAGGTAAAATAAGGCAAGAACTTTGCTCAGACAACAATTATAACGTTAAAAACTCTTCCAGAAAGGTAAAATAAGGCAAGAACTTTGCTCAGACAACATCTATAACGTTAAAAATGCTTCCAGAAGAGTAAAATTAATACAAGAATTTTGCTCATACCACATCTAAAACGTAAAAAACGCACCAAAAGCGTAAAATCAATGCAAGAACTTTGATCAGACATCGTTTATAACGTTAAAAACGCTTCCAGAAGAGTAAAATTAATGCCAGAACTTTTCTCACACAACACCTATAATGTTAAAAACGCCTTCAGAAGAGCAAAATTAATGATAGAACTTTGCTCTTACAACATATATAATGATAATAAACGGTACCAGAAGCGTAAAATAATGCATGACTTTGCTCACACAACATCTATAACGTAAAAAATGCTTTCAGAGGAGTAAAATTAATACAGGAACTTTACTCACAAAACATCTATAATGTTAAAAACGTTTCCGGAATAGTATAATCAATATAAGAATTTTGATCAGACAATATCTATAACGTTAAAAAAACGCTTACTGAAGAGTAAAATTAATGCCAGAACTTTGCTCACACCGCATCTATAACGTTAAAAATGCTTCCATAAGAGTAAAATTGTTACCAAGACTTAGCTCAGACATCTATAACGTTAACAACTCTTCCATAGGAGTAAAATTAATGCAAGCAATTTGCTCAGACAACATCTATGAGGTTAAAAAACGCTTCCAGAAGAGTAAAATTAATGCAAAAACTTTGCTTTGACAGCATCATAAACGTTAAAAATACTTCCAAAATATTAAAATTAATGCAAGAACTTTACTCACACAACATCTATAGCATTAAAAACGCTTCCAGAAGAGTAAAATTAATGTAATAACTTTGCTCAGACAACATCTATGACGATAAAAACGCTTCCATAGGATTAAAATTAATGCAAGAACTTTGCAAAGAAGACATCTATTAGAATCAAACGCTTCCAGCAGAGTAAAACTAAGGCAAAAACTTTGCGCAGACAACATCTATAACGTTAAAAACGCTTCCAACGGAGTAAAATTTACGGAAGAACTTTGCTCAGACAACATTTATAGCGTTAAAAACGCTTTTAGAATGGTAAAATTGATGCAATAACTTTGCTCAGTCAACATCTGTAACGTTAAAAACTCTTCCAGGAGACTAAAATTAATGCCAAAACTTTGCTCATACAACATCTATAACGTTAAAAACGCTTCCGAAAGAGTAACATTAATTCAAGAACTTTGCTCAACCAAGATCTATAACGTTAAAAACGCTTCCAGAAGTGTAAAATTAATGCAAGAACTTTACTCAGACATCATCTATAACGTTAAAAATGCTTCCAGAAGAGTGAAATTAAAGCCAGAACTTTGCTCAGACAACATCTATAAGCTCTCCTAAATCTAGCCGTTCATTTGGTCATGATTTTTGTATGACTTTGTGTGTATTATAGGTAGAGAAGACAGTGGAAGACCATGGTACAGAGACTATGGCTCTACCTAAGGCAAGAGAACAATTATTTTATTTCGGAGTATCCTTCTCCTAGAAGAGCTGCTTAACATGGCTAAAGAGTCTTTTCTACTCTTACCAAGAGGAAAGTAACCATTGAATAATTACAATGCAATAGTTAACCCCTTGAGAGAAGATATTTTGATTGGTATTCTCAGTGTTGTTCGGTGTATGAGGACAGTGGAAAAATAGGCCGAACTATTCGGTGTGTATTTAGGCAAGGGGAAAATTAATTGTAACCAGAGAGAACGATTTACTACCTTTGTAGATTTATTTCAAGAATAACAAAATTAAGTAACACACAAAATAAGCGAATGAAAATTGTCGGAATTTTCAGAATTTGGGATAAATTCAAACCTATATTAACCTGGATCCAGAGTAGCTGTAAAATGTACGAAACTCCGAAATTATCAAATTATCTAATAGTATAGGCTTGTTACTCGGGTTATTTCGAACTAATATCTGTAACATTGAAGTATCATGTTAACTTATAATTTCTCGTCATAGATAAAAAAAAAATAGTTTTTTCTTATATTTTATCAAATGATATTGATAATATGAAGAATCATTATTTATAAATTCTTTGTAAGCGCTCTGGTCTTCTAAATTTTAGGACATTTTCAAATACCTTCGGTCCGATTTTTCTACACAACACTATAAACATCTTTATCATTGAATTCGAATTACAGAAGTTCTAGAGCTTAGAAGAGAAAATAAAAGAAAAACAACTGATCGATATCAATATATATTTTTAAACTGGCCTTTCTTGACCAAGCTGGAGCATTTGTATGAAAAGATTTTATAGAAAATTTATAGTTTGTATATCAAAGTAGTTCTTTAAACCACCGTTCCATACTAAACAAATTCTGAAGGGAACATGGGAGTCTAAAGAACTGTGCAATACCTAGATGGCTCTGCTGGCTGCTTTGCTTATTTCAGTTCGTCCTCATCATCCTTGATATTTGTGGAAAGAGGATGGCCTTTACATTTCGACTTCCTTGAACAAGGGGGGGGGGGGGGGGGCAATTCAAGCTCAGGTTGTGACTTGGAGCCGCTAAATTAATTTGTGAATAATTTCACTTCTAACTATATAATAATTATATAACATTTTTCTCGCCCACTCACCTCTCTGCTTCTTCCGACGTCGTCTGTGCAGCCTACGTCATCGTTAACTGCCAAGTAAGTAAGTAAGTTTCCTATGTTAGGGGGTTTGTGATTATTTCTTAATTATTGTCTGTAAATTTTCTATGGATTCTCATTGTACAATATATTTTTGTTATCATTGGATGTCTGATCTTGGAAGACATAGTATAATTATGGGTGTAATTGTTTTTGTATTATTAGGCGTTATTAATAGTCGAGGTCAATGGTGCACTGCTTGAATACAGTTTTTGTATTATTAGGCGTTATTAATAGTCGAGGTCAATGGTGCACTGCTTGAATACAATGTATAAATTTCTTCCCTTAGATTGATTTAGGTAATTTCGGTTAATTTCAGTAGTAAGATTGTCATTGATTTACAAAATTGTTTTAACTGAGAATAGTCTATATTTTATGAAAGTGTAGTGCATTTAATAATGATAGTCCGTTGTCTTTTTTCAATCCAAAGGTTTTCAAAAAATTTAAACAATTTGTATATTGATTGTGAAAGAAATAATAAAGGTTATGAGCAAAGATCTGGCAGTAATAATTGTTTACTCAAACAGTTTCCAATCGAAAATCAGAAAGTAATTTTAGTTTTCTGGAAGAGTTATGAACGGTATTGATGCTGTCTGAACAAAGATTTGGCAGTAATTTTAGTCTTCTCTTAGCTTTATATACCTTATACATCTGTCTGATCGAGGATATGATAGTAATTTTAGTCATCTGGAAGCATTTTAAACGTTATAGATGCTTTCTTATCAAATATCTGATCTGGCAGCAATTTTAGTCTTATGGGAGATTTTTAAACGTTGTAGATGCTTTCATAACAAATATCTGGTGGTAATTATTGTCTTCTATAACCGTATTAAACATTAATTATTCTCTCTGAGCAATGATCAAGCAGTGATATTAGTCTCTTGGAAAAGTTTCATACGTTATAGATGCAGTCTGAGCAAGGATCTGGCAGAAACTCTTGTCTGTAAGAGTTTTAAACGTTATAGATACAGTTTGAGTAAAGATATGGCAGGAATTTTAGTCATCTGGAGGAGTTTTCAACTTTCTAAATGTTGTCTGAGCAAAGATATAGCAGTAATTTTAGCATTCTGGAACAATTTTAAAAGTTATGGATGCTATCTGAGTAATGATATAGTAGTAATTTTAGTCTTTTCGAAGTCTTTAAACAATTATAGATGACAGTAATTTTATTAATCTGGAAGAGTGATAAACTTTATAGATGCTGTGTGAGCAAAGATCTAGAAGTCATTTTAATCTTCTGGATGAGTTTTCAGACGATAAATATGGTGTTTTAGCAATGATCCTGCAGTAATTTTAGTGTTCTGGAAGAGTTTTGTAGATGCTTTCTGAACAATGTTCTAGCAGAAATGAGTCTTCCTGAAGCATTTTCAAAGTAATATATGCTCTGTGAACAAAATTGTCAATAATTTTAGTCTTCTGTGTAGATATTTCATGTTAGACAGTAATTATATCAGGTACAGTTTAATAGTATTTTCGTACTTTCCTATTTTCATAATTTTGTTAAAGATTATCTAGGTTTCCATCTATCTTTTCATGTTGCAAGACCACTATTTCATCACATCGTAGCAACAGTGTAATCATGTGTGTCAAGTTTTTTTTCCTCCACCACATGCATAGAGTAACCGCCCTACGCACCCATCACCAACGCCCCATGATATCATCCGCAGCATTTCGCCTACTACAAATTTTTTCACCAATGCAGTTGCTTATATGGATATTGGCAAATGAGGTTAGCATTATAACTCCGTACACACAATTTTACTTCTCCGTAAATGATATAGATGACACTACTGAAACTCTAAACCGAATCCTTGATAGCGTTAGAGAATGGATGTCATTTAAACAACTAAAATTAAATGAGAACAAAACTAAATTCATGGTGGTCGGTAAGAGAAACAGCGTGAGAAACTTAGGTGATATTCAAATGAACATAAATAATGACTCGGTGCCGATATCTAGTAACGTTCGAGATATGTATGTATTTCTTGATTGTAACCTGTCTATAAATGCCCAAATAAATAATGTAATAAAAACTGCCATTTATCATCTAAGAAATATTGCGTTTATAAAATATTACCTGGACGAAAATTCTGTAAAGAAACTTGTGATAAACTTGTGTTATAACCAGGATTGACTACTGCCATTTTATCACAATTGAACAAAAGTGCTACTTAAGAAATTACAAAACATAGTAAACAGAGGAGCAAGACTGATAAAAGGTGTCCCACCTAGAGAAAGGCTCACCCCTATACTAAATGATTTATACTGGCTGCCAAATAAAGCGAGAATTGAATAAGATATGTTCAGTCAAATGTAATAGTACTGTCGTCGCCATCTGTCACCCCCAAGATTCCAGAACTTCAGGTGTAGAAAAGTTTGGTAGTTTGGAGAAAGGATAAGGGGCGGGTGGGGGGTGGACGCCAGGAAGGGGCGGGACGACGGGCGGGGGAAGTACGACTTGTTAGAGCTGTAATGTGTGTGATGGCAGGGGAACCACAAAACATTATGTATGAACTTAAATGCCATTTAATATCACACGATCCGATCCCAGTTTTATGATTATGAGGATTCTAATTTATATTTGCTGTGTTATTTTCTATACCATTCTTGCTAACAACTTGTTGACAAAAAGGATCCATGATTAGTTAGGCATTTACTATTTTCTGAGTGAGAAATCTTACGTTAAACATATGCTGGGAGCTCGCTCTCTCTCTCTCTCTCTCTCTCTCTCTCTCTCTCTCTCTCTCTCTCTCTCTCTCTCTCTCTCTCTCTCTCTATCTATCTATCTATCTATCTCTCTATATATATATATATATATATATATATATATATATATATATATATATATATATATATATATATATATATATATATATATATATATATATATATATATATATATATATATATATATATATATATATATATAATATATATATATATATATATATATATAATATATATATATATATATATATATATATATATATATATATATATATATATATATATATATATATATATAATATATATATATATATATATATATATATATATATATATATAAATATATATATATAATATTATATATATATATATATATATATATATATATATATAATAATATATATATATATATATATATATATATATATATATATCTATATATATATATAATATATATATATACTATATATATATATATATATATATATATATATATATATATAATATATATATAAATATATATATATATATATATATATTATATATATATATATATATATATATATATATATATTATATAATATATATATATATATATATATATATATATATATATATATATACTATATATATATATATAATAGGTTATA
>NW_027168758.1:55000-57427 GCF_036898095.1 Palaemon carinicauda | reverse complement strand
TTGACCCACTACGAGAGAGAGAGAGAGAGAGAGAGAGAGAGAGAGAAAGTGGTTGGGTATTAGTTGACTTACTACGAGAGAGAGAGAGAGAGAGAGAGAGAGAGAGAGAGAGACGGAAGTATTGTGTCTATTTGTAGATATGTATGTTTGTGTAAGAAACAGTTTGAGAGAGACAGGTGGTTGGATGTCAGTTGACCCACTACGAGAGAGAGAGAGAGAGAGAGAGAGAGAGAGAGTGGTTGGGTATTAGTTGACTTACTACTACTACTACTACTACTACTACTACTACTACTACTACTACGAGAGAGAGAGAGAGAGAGAGAGAGAGAGAGAGAGAGAGAGAGAGAGACGGAAGTATTGTGTCTATTTGTAGATATGTATGTTTGTGTAAGAAACAGTGTGTGAGAGAGAGGTGGTTGGATGTCAATGATCTTCTACGAAAGAGAGAGAGAGAGAGAGAGAGAGAGAGAGAGAGAGAGAGAGAGAGGTATCCTGTCTATTTGTGGATATGTATGTTTGTGTAAGAAACAGTTTGAGAGAGACAGGTGGTTGGATGTCAGTTGACCCACTACTAGAGAGTAATAATAATAATAATAATAATAATAATAATAATAATAATAATAATAATAATAATAATAATAATAATAATCCTTTATTTCCAAATGTACATTGGGTATTCTACATAAGTAGCCATATCAGTATAAAACATTTGAATTTAACTCATACATAAAGCTTGGTATAGGTTAAGAATATCAAAATCATTAAAAATAGCAACAATATAAATACCATAGGAAACTATTTGAAACTATGTATAAAAGTAGACAGTCATAGGTAAAATGAGCTTCAAATAGAAATCCAAATGGTCATAAATTATCAATAAATAAGTATATAAAAATACGTACAGGCAATAAAATAAACTAAGACAGTTCTAAAAAGATAGGATATGTAGTAAAAATCAGATAGTCATAAGATTTCAATAAATAAGTCCCAACAAATATGTACAGACTCAGAACCCATTTTGAATTAGGATACTTGGTTTTAAAAACTACAATGTAGTATCAGTAGTAAAAGACATAAAAATAAGCCAGATTAAAATCTAAGAACAAAGTACTAATGATTAAAAGAACAATTAAGACTCTGTTAAAAGTAAATTCCTTAGTTTTGACTTAAAAATAGACACAGAGCCTGCTTCTTTTATTTCACGGGGCTGTTTATTATACAACACTGGACCTCGGACTCTGATTTGCCTTGAGCTAATACTAGGTTTATGTCTTGCAACATACAAATCATCCCTTTGGCGTGTAGTGACATTACTGAATAAAGATACAGGTGGGAAACTGTATAACCAATCTGGAATTTTATTATTTAAAGATTATATACCATAGTGCACATGTCAAGAGTATACTGGTCTCTTATTTTCAACCATTCCAATTCCTTTAAATGTGGAGTTACATGTTCAAACTTTCTAACGTTGCCAACAGCCACTCTCGCTGCAAAGTTCTGCAGCTTTTGTACTCTTTGTAGCTGTGATTTGTTAGTACATCCCCAAACTTTTAAGCAATATTTTATAAAACTTAAAGCTAGTGACTGGACGACTATCTTGCGAGTACTTGACTCAAAATGATCTTTTACTCTATTCAAATATATAAGAGTACCCATTACCTTTTTATACATTTCGTCTATGTGATAGTCAAAGTTCATGTACCGATCGAAATGAACACCTAAATTTTTCACAGTCGTCATTGGCTTGATTATATTTCCATCAAAATTTATCTGTACCTCATCTCCAATATCTGACACATATTGCCTGGATCCAATAATGATAAACTGTGTCTTTTTCTCATTTAAAAGTAAGCCATTTCTCAAAAAGTAATCTTTAGCTCTGTTTAGAATGTCTTCTGCCTTACAAATCATGTCGGCTATATCCTTAATGTCACCTTCTATTAGTATTTGCGTGTCATCAGCATATTGAATTATAAAACAGCCAGGTATTGATCTCACGAGATCATTAACATATACCATAAAAAGTATAGGGCCGAGAATTGATCCCTGAGGTACTCCAAATTGAATATTTTTCTTCGATGATACAGCACCACTTAGCCTGACGGACTGAAACCTATTCTCAAGGTAGCTCTTAAACCAGCTCTGATCAATATTCATCCACGTACATTTCTCTAATAATATGGCATGATTTACGCTATCAAAAGCCTTAGATAAATCTAGTAATAAAACTAAGGAAACTTTTTTGTTTTCTATATTTTCATAAATCTTGTCAGATAATTTTAACAGGGCTGTTTCAGTAGACAATTTTGGTCGGAATCCATGTTGGCTTAAAGAGATTATTTTATTTTCCTCTAAAAATTCAGTTAACTGATTTGCAATAACTTTTTCAAGTACTTTCGATAGCACAGGTAGGGGGGAAACGGG
>NW_027168758.1:25000-52500 GCF_036898095.1 Palaemon carinicauda | reverse complement strand
TCATTTATATACACTTCTGAATGTATCTCTCCCAGTCCTGGTAGACCTTAAAGTCCTTCTCCTGTGGTCCCTTCAGGTAGCTTTCCAAAGCCTCTTACATCTCCTCTGTTGAATGGAATCTGGTTCCCCTGAGGCTGTCTTTCATGCGTGGAAACGGGAAGAAGTCGCAAAGGGCCAGGTCAGGACTGTAGGGCGGGTGCTGTACCACTTTCATTCCTCTGTCAGCCATTGGAGAGGATCTTTGGCACGAACTTTGCACAGACTTTGTGGAGCTTCAGATCTTCGGTCAGAATTGTGTCTACTGTGCCAGTACTAATACCATCAGCTTCAGATATCATCCTCACAGATATTCGACGGTCTTGCATCACTAACCTTTGTACTTCCTCAAGGTTTTCCTCCTTGCATGCACTTTTCGGTGCTCCAGATCTGGGTTCCTCCTCAACCTGTTCATTCCCTTCAGAAAACCCGTTGAAACACTGATAGAAACTTGCTTGACTTATCTGTTCATCCCCAGAAGCCTCCTCTGACATTCCATAAGCTTTTTGGGTGCTATTATAGTATGCTATCTACCGCCGATTTCGCTATCTACCACTTCTTTCTGAAATTTTGGAATTGGTTTATTATTTTGTTTATGAAACCCCAATTAACACTACTTTACAATTAACTGGGAAATCACCTAATACTGTCACTGATTGGTTTAATGTGTCTTGAAGTGTGTGGTGTAGTGGTTTCAATTGGAAAGTTCTGAGGAAAGGCGACGATGTATTTCCTGCTTTCTTGAATGATGCAAGATATGTTTATAAGCAGTAGTAGAATAAATTTTTGATTGAATTTTTTCATAGATTATTTTCTTTAATTTTTGTAATATTTAATTTTTCATTTGAATAACTTGTAACATTGTTGGGTGCTATTATAGTATGCTATCTACCGCCGATTATGCTATCTACCACCTCTTTCAAAAAATTTTGGAATTGGTTTATTATTTTGTTTATGAGACCCCAATTAACACTACTTTACAATTAACTGGGAAATCACCTAATACTGTCACTGATTGGTTTAATATGTCGGGAAGTGTGTAGTGTGGTGGTTTCAATTGGAAAATTCTGAGAAAAGGCGAAGATGTATTTCCTGCTTTCTTGAATGATGAAAGATATGTTTACAAGGAGTAGTGGAATAAATTTTTGATTGAATATTTTTCATAAATTATTTTTTTTTTTTCAGTTTTGTAATATTTGATTTTTCATTTGATTAACTTGTAACATTGTTGTATGATGAGGTTTGAATAATTTGTAAAAAAAGTTTCCTTACAAACTACTTATGATTAGGCACCCATGTTGCCCTGCCAATAAATATTATTAAACTATCATTAAAGTCCAATGAGGATAACATACTGGTGGTAAGTAATCTGTTTGATAATCCTCATCAAACAGGAGGATTAATATTGACGGTAGATAACATACTTTGTGGTAGATACCATACTATAGTAGAAATTCGACGGTAGATAGCATACTATAATAGAAATTCGACGGTAGATAGCATACTATAATAGCACCGCTTTTTGTTTTGTTTTCTTGAATTTACCGCAAAACTTGATGGCATAACGTTGCTCCAAGTTTCCTTGCATCTTGACACGGGTTCACAGGTTAGCAAACCGGATAATACTGTTTCCACCACGTTCAAAGCTGCACTCAAACCTGCAAACATAAGAAGTAGCCAGTTAGTAATTTTATAAAGTATATGTATATGTACTTCACCATGAAATAGTATTTCGATCAAATCATATTTAATGTCTCTCGTGACATTTTCTCAGTACTAATTGAACGTACCTCGTATATATATATATATATATATATAGTGTGTGTGTGTGTTTATTTATATAATATCTACTTTGTGATAGTTTTATTACAATGATAAAATGTTGAATACTTAATGTTTATTTATGTAGAAGTGTCATATTACCTAGGATTGCAATTCAATTGAATGCAATTGCATCTGGAGATGATTAGCGTCGTTGATTACTTGTTGTTTCAGAAGATTTTTTATAAAGGTTGAACACCCATGCTCCTTTCATTATTATAAATAAAGATATAATTTTTGGAGTGGTAAATAGCTCCGATTTTTTTTGCTCTAGAATTGTTCATGGATAAGGTAACGCAGTAATATACCCGGTAGCAATGCATGTTTCTTTCTCTCTCTCTCTCTCTCTCTCTCTCTCTCTCTCTCTCTCTCTCTCTCTCTCTCTTTAAATTTATAAGTGGTCAATTGAATACTCCAACTTTGCAAGGTGCCAATGACATTTCATGATAATACACAGTGTCCTTAGACAAAGTATCCCTTAGCCTTGGGCTTTGAGCACTATTTTTGTCAATTTTTCTGTCAATTTTTCTTTTATTTTTTTTAATTATTAATATTAATAATATGCTCTTTTTACAATGTTTCCTGTATCTTCCTTTTACTCTGCACTTTCGTGCAAAATACCTTTCTTTACACTTCCTCTTTTCGCCCTTCGTATTACCAACATTTTTTTTTTGTTTTATTGACGTTAATTATATACCCTTTTTTAAGGTTTCCTCTATTTTCCTCTTACTCTGCACTTTCATTCAAGATATCTTTCTTTTTGCGCTTCATCCTTTTACCTTTCTTATTCATTAATAGTTTTCAAATTATAGTTTTGTTATAAAGGACAACCTCCTTATATCAAATGAAACTAGAAACCTAGCAATGAATGAAATGTGCTGGCAATAGACGATTAAAAAGGATGAACCTATTTTTTTTAAGATTCAGAATAGTTCGTAATTACATCAGACAAAAAATAAATTTGATCTGTTAATAGCATTCATCGTGAAAGATTACAGTCGGGAGGGCATTATAATAATAATAATAATAATAATAATAATAATAATAATAATAATAATAATAATAATAATAATAATAATAATAATAATAATAATATGTGCTGATCAAACATTTTAAATCCTCTTTGGGATATATCTTTTTGATCATTTATCTGTCACTGATATTCTGAATCTAGATGATATACTGTAGAGGTTCCTGCTGTCTATCATTCGGTTTTTAATTGTGTTTTACTCTACTCGTTTATATTTGAATTGATATCTTGGATGTATGAATGTTTTTTTTTTAATGTTGTGTTCAAGGAACTTTTTTTTTTTTTTACATTTTAAACTTGATTTGCATTATATGTCATTAATGTTCACTTGTTTCGTGTTCAGGACCATTTTACGTTTAAGTAAAAATTTTGTCTGTGGGCTGTTTCATTGTTTGACAAGGCTAGTTAGCTGACAAGATTTTTCTATCATTTCTTTTATTGTTCATCAGTCTTTTTGTATTTTATCATCTTTCACTTATTAACCTCCTTCAACCGTATCTCACTTTGTATTGTACCCTGAAGAAGGGCATTAAAATGCAAGAAAGCACTTGGTATTAAAGCATTTTATCATTTCCTTCTGGCTTTTGATGTATGGCTACAATGAATGGCCAGACCAGTCACTTCCTGGTCTGTGACATATATTGTAATTCATGTAATTCATAAGAGGATGAATTTATGCTTTCAGAAAATTTGAAAATTCTGGAGTTGACGTTAATATTTTGTTTTTCTGCAATGGAAAACAGTATGTTTTTGCACTCTTAAATATTCGTGAAAAACATAATCACCTACGTGAAATTACTTGTAACAACATTTCGCATGACTCACATATGCAATTTGCTTTTGCTCTTGCTTGCAGTTATCTAAATATTGGAAGCGTAAGCAAATATTACAATTTGCACAAAAGTGCAGAAATGTAATGCTGTTCTCATTGTTGTTTTACTTATACTTACGATGCTCAAAGTTGTTATGGCTTTGTGTGGTTCGAAAATATTAACACTGCTACAAGGTATTATATCTCGGTTTTAATCGCCCTGTTGGACGATATTCAAGATACATTATTCATGGTGGCAAGCATTCGAAATGCCTTAATTTCCGTAAGGTGGTTGAAATTCAACACCCTAATTTCAGAGACGATATTAATAGTTAATTGATCGAATAATCTTTAAAGAGTGTCTCCTTATTTGAAGTTGTCCGTTACTCGAAAACATGATACTGAAAGTGTTTTTACATTCCTGTTGACCTCTTTTTTAAGAACCATTTTATATTTTTTTTAACTATTCCATTTTATCTTTTTAAAACAGATTACTACTGCCTATTCACAAATAAGATCAATGATTTTAAACAAGTTTAGTTTGAAGTTTGCTATAATCACTCAGTATTTTTTTTATTTGCTTCCATCCGGCGTCCAATTATGTGGTTAATTATCACTGACGATGCATATCTTTTTTTATCAAATGTTGAAATGGAATTTGGCAGCTTTCTTTAGGGAATTTCCTGGCATGCTCAATCTCTCAGTTTAATCCACTTCCGCTCAATGTACAGGAAGAAAATTGCGGTAGTCAATGTGGTAACGTCCCTGACTGGTGAACGCCAGACTGGGGTTCGAGTTCCTCTCAAACTCGTTAGTTTCTTTGCTCACTGCTACCTCACCATCCTTGTGAGCTAAGGATGGGGGATTTGTGGGAGCCGATAGGTCTATCTGCTGAGTCATCAGCAGCCATTGCCTGGCCCTTCTTGGTCCTAACGTGGGTGGACCAGGGCATTGTTCTGTTTGATTGGGCAATGTCACTATCCCTTGCCCCTGCCTTTCATAAGTGGCCTTTAAACCTTAAACCTTTAGGAGTGAAGGGAAAATATACTTTGTCTATTTCGTATCTTTTATTTAATCACATTTTCTATCATTTACTAGTTTTAACGAACCTCTAAATTCCATACATTGTTTTCTGTTTCTCGGTTGTGTCCGAGACTTTCAATTACATCTCATATATTTCTACAAGGACTTTTATATCATTTATCTGTAATTTATTTTCATTTATCTGACTTTGAGTAAACCTATGATTTTCCCTTTGGTGACCTTAGCGACTACTATGCATTTCAGACCCCGTGTTACACTGTTTTTCGCAAATATCTTCTATACAAACAACGGGATCAATGTGACATTTTGGCACAGTTTCTTTGACACAGTCCGCTAACTTATGACACTACAATGCGATGCCAAGTGTGTTTCATTAATGAGCTTACTCTTGGCTTTCAAGCATAAGTTAGCGAGATCCGAGCAGGAATTCGGACAATGGAACTCCGTGATGTAGTTGTGACGCGTATAACAAGCTCTCTCTCTCTCTCCTCTCTCTCTCTCTCTCTCTCTCTCTAACATAAAAACCTACCACTGGTGCATTTATAAGGAAATGTTTATAATAATAATAATAATAATAATAATAATAATAATAATAATAATAATTGCAATAATATTAATTAATAATAAATCTTGAAATGATCACACTACTCTTCTAGCACCCACTTCCAACCCTACTCTTGGTCAAGTTCCCAGGTTGTATGTTATGTGTATTTAACGGAAAAAAAAAAAAAACTCATTACGCGCGCCTTATTTTTATATGGATAAAGGTTGGAATTGAATCCATGAGAGAGAGAGAGAGAGAGAGAGTGAGAGAGAGAGAGAGAGAGAGAGAGAGAGAGAGTGCTTGGTATATACGTCACAACTACGTCACGGAGATCCATTGTCCAAATGCCTACTCGGATCTCGCTAACTTATGCTTGAAAGCCAGGAGTAAGCTCATTAATGAAACACACTTGGCATCGCATTCAAGTGTCATAAATTAGCGGACTGTGTCAAAGAAGCTGTGCCAAAATGTTACATTGATCCCGTTGTTTGTATAGAAGATATTTGCGAAAATCAGTATAACATGGGGTCTGAAATGCATAGTAGTTTCATAAACATTGCATATGCATACTAAACTCTTTCCTACTTCTTATCTCTTGCAATTTCTTCATTGGTTTTCCATCATGCCAACTTAATTTCACCATAATCAATATTTTTTCATCAAACTGAAATTATCCTAATTTGGTAATTATTAGATTACCTTTCACCATATTTGTTTTCCATAGTGCTCTTTAGTCCAGCTAAACTACTGCAACTAGCTAAATTAGAGATTAACCTTTGTCTTTTTTTATATCTAGTACATCCATTCGTAACTTTTACTATAGTCAATTTCTTTTAATGAGGTGCATTTGCACCGACTCGCAGCGGTGCCCTTTTACCTCGGATAAGTTTCCTGCTATCTGATTGGTTAGAATGATCTTTTTCAAACAATCACCGATGAGGAACCTTATCCGAGGTAAAAGGGCACCGTTGCGAGTCGGTACAAATCTGCCTCGCTAAAAAAAAATTGACAATAATATATTTTCCAGCACACCATTTAAGAGAGTGTATTGACACATATCTAACATTTTATATCATTTTCTCATTTCTTTATATATTGATGAAAAAACGTCTCTAGCTACACCAACAATGAAAGTCCTCCCCTAAACAATTTCCACAATTGTGCAATAGTATTGCTTTATACTCTGTACCATGGTATTCCACTGTGTTGAGGTAGAGTTCTCTTGCTTGAGGGTACACTAGAGCACACACTTCTATCGTATTCCTCTTTCTCTTGTTATTTTGAAGTTTTTATAGTTTATTTATAATAGATCTATTTCAATTGTTGTTATCATTCTTAAACGTCTCTTGTGGAATATTTCCTCATTACCTTTCCTCACTGAACTATTTTCCCTGTTGGAGCCCTTGGGCTTATAGCATCCTGCTTTTCCAACTAAGGTTGTAGCTGAGCAACTAATAATAATAATAATAACAATAATAATAATAATAATAATATCATCAACACCCATTTTTGAAGTCTAATCACATACCAAAGCCATCCTTTCCTATTTTTCAAATCCATCTGATGGTTATTATTATTATTATTATTATTATTATTATTATTATTATTATTATTATTATTATTATATTATTATCATTACAGTATTATTATTATTATTATTATTATTAGCCAAGCTACAACTCTAGTTGGAAAAGCAAAATGTTATAAGCCCAAGGGCTCCAAGAGGGAAAAATAGCCCCGTCAGGAAAGGAAATAAGAAAATGAACAAACGATGAGAAAAAAAAATAATGACAATAAATTACTCTAAAAACAGTAACAACATCAAAACAGAATTGTCATATATAAAATATAAATAGACTTATGTCAGCCTGTTCAACATGAAAATATTTGTTGCAAGTTTAAACTTTTGAACTTCTAATGATTCAAATACCCGATTTCATTACTGCTCTTCAAGTTATTTTATTGCATTTTTTTTTTTCATATAATATTATCCGACCAAACAGTGTTCTTGAAAAAATCAGATCTGGCATCACATTTCTCTTTTTGCCAACGCAGAAAATTATAAAATTACTTTCCCCACTTCAAATAAAATTGTTGTTTCAGGTTTCTTCCGCAAGCACCAATATATTTATATTTTATTTGTTTTTTATTTGCTCAGAATCTCTTTCAATTACGATATTCTTAAAAATAGCACAGAATATATTATGAATTATTATGTACTCTGTTAAAAGAAACGTAATTTTAATCGGATATTCTCCTTGAAAATATGCTATCCTCGGCCGCATTTCAATAAAGTACAGAAGACTGTAATTTATAATCTAAATTGGTATTATCTTTTACGGGTTGGTGACCATAATATCAGTCTTTTACGTTAATATATGTGTATCTAAAACGGTAAATGCCTGGCAACTTTTACTCAAGGATTTTCTACCATTTATTTACGGCAAAGATTTAAAAGTGTACAGTAATATTAACCTTGGACCTTATACTACACTGTTAAAAGCACCGCAATTGTAATCGGAAATTCTCCGTAAAAATATACGGTTCTCAGCCATATTTCAGTAAATAAAAGGTGACCGTAATCTTACCATACTTGGATCTTATATTTTATGGATTGGTGACCATAATATCATTCTTTACGTCAATATATGCGTTTTCAAACGGTAAAAATCCTGGAATAAAAGTTGCCAGGAATTTAGGTTGTATTAATGCAAATTTTCAACAATGTACTCCAGACATAAAGGGGATGTAAAAGAAGGCAAGCTAGACATACAGAAAATAGAACCGAGAAAATTCACTTCACAGTATTCTTTGCAGTAACCTTAAAAGTCTGATGTTTATACAGAATACTGAAATGCTTCAGAATTCAGGAAACTTCAGTTAGCCGGAGCAGCGTTCCTGAGCTCGATTTCACTAAGGAACAGCGGCTTACGTGTTACTTGTTTCACTGAAAGAAGAACACACTGATATTAGGTTTCACAAACTCAGAGATAGGACAATACTATTGATTGATGACGTCATTTCAGTTTCCTCTTCGAGTTTCTATATAAGCGTCTAGATATTATTAACAAGGTTGTATATATATATATATATATGTATACATACATATATATATACATATATATTTATATATATATATATATATACACACACACATATATATATATATATATATACAGTATATGTATATATATATATGTATATATATAATATATATATATACAGTATATATATATATATATATGTGTGTGTGTGTATATGTTTACATATATATACATAGGTATGTAAATAAATATATATATATATATATATATATATTTATTTATTTACATATATATATATATGTGTGTGTGTATATATATATATATATATATATAAAATACATACATTTACATATATATATATATATATATATTCATATATATATATATATATATACATATATATATATATATATATATATACATACATACATACATACACGCATTTTATTTATCCTTCACACAGTCATTTTCCCAATACACTAGCCTGCATTAGACTTCAAAGACATTGATGGAAAATGCTCAAATTTATCCATTCCTCTATCGTCACCTTTCTCCTCTGATAGCAGAGCATCTGGCGATGATGAATTAAGAAGATAAAAGAAAAGGTGAGAATTAAGAGCCATTATGCAAAATGAGAGGGAGCGAGATCAAGGAGAATATCTTAAAGTGTTCAATTGAAATGACAGTTCAATCATTAGATTGAAATACATTTTTAATGGGTTACTATAAATAACAATAAGAAAAAATAAAAGTTTCATTAAAGAGTATTCTTAAAGGAAACTAAAGATATTGGATTCTTTTACTCCTAGGTTAAGTGGTTCAATAAAAGGCGAGGATGGCAGGTTCATTCTTGCCAAGATTCTTTTATAACGATATCTTAACTTTTATGGTTTTAATTGAATATTCTTTAATTTTTTATATATAATAAATTATATCGGCGTCAATGAGCTTGGATTTCATGATGCCAGAATACTTTAAATCAATCAATTAATCAATCAAATCATGAATCGACTTATCATAGAGGACAATGTCCTAGAGACAGACCATATACACTGTACACAGGATCAGCGACTAAGCCCCCTCTACAACCAAGCTAGGTCCAAGAAGGGCCAGGCAATGGCTGCTGATGACTCAGCAGAGAGAGACCTATAGGTTCCATCAAAACCCCCATCCTTAGCTCACAAGGATGGTGAGGTTGCAGCAACCACAGGAACTAAAGAGTTTGAGTGGGACTCTAACCCCAGTCTAGCGTTCACCAGTCAGAGACGTTACCACATCAGCCAACACAACCTTTATTATTAATGGGTGTCTCGTAACGTCCTTGCAACGCCATTTATTATTCTGGCAATTTTCAGCCAGACTCTATCAAAAATTCAATAGACAACTAAGGTTTCTAAAACCTCGATTCTACCACAAATCATTGATCATATATCTTTGAAAAAAATATTAATCCCTGGCTGTGCTATGCTTTTAGAGCTGTTAGGTTTTTTTAAAAGTTCTCATTATTCCTTCTATGACAGACTTGCCCTTTATTCGTTGTAATAGTTGTAGGCACAAACACGTGTGGGGTTCCTGTTAACAATGTTTTGAGAAATTATTTCAACAGGTTGTGGAATTTTGCAGAGCATACCTGCAATCAATTTATAAAGGATCATTAGGCAGGGTGGAGCAAAAACAGATTAATACATTGTTGCCTAACTCCTTATGAGAAAAAACCTATAAACACATCTGCGGTGATTCATTCCCCTGATATTGTTAGTGGTGTAGTATATTTTTTATGAACCTGGTCCTTGAACCAAATCGTATACCCTAAACATTTGTTTGATTGTTGATTTGGCACAGTATTGTCAGCATACAGTGTCACCATGGCGTTAGAGAGTATACCACATCACTGCATGTCACATATGCAGGCTTATGAAAGAGGCATACCATTAGTACTGCTCTGACGTGCCTTGCATATGAAATAAAATCTTCAAGGATTGGCGTGAACAGCACAGAAACGAGTGGCTGCAGTTCCAGTTCTGGAATCAGGTGCTGATCGGTTTCTTAAATGAAGGTGACCGACTTCCACTGTGAAGCATTTTCAGAACTGTGGACTTATAATTTTGCAAATGACAATGCCAGGTCTGTGCAGTGGATCTCAATTCACCTCAGAAATATAATTGTACTTGTTCAATAACATCAAGATGTGGCTAGGGAGTTTCACAAAGAGAACTTCGTCGTCCACAAGTCTAAAAGACAGAAGAGCAGTTGGTGGGTGGTCACTGGACCTAAGATTACTGGTCTATTAACTAAATACAAAGCCGTGCCTGGTATGATAAATACCACCTGCAGCAACAGACAGATTGAGAAGACAGTGTCTTCGTCGTCCAAAGGTGTAGAAAACAGAGGAGCAGTTGATGGATGGTCACTAGACCTGAAGTTACTGGTCTATTAACTAAATACAAAGCCGTGCCTGGTATGATAGCTACCACCTACAGCAACAGACATATTGGGCAGACAGTGTCTTCGTCGTCCATAAGTCTAGAAGACAGAAGAGCAGTTGATGGATGGTAACTAGACCTGAAGTTACTGGTCTTTTAATAAAAGGGTTAACTAAATGCAAAGCCGTGCCTTGTATGATAAATACCACCTACAGCAACAGACAGATTGAGCAGATAGTGTCTTCGTCCGTCCACAAGTCTAGAAAACAGAGGAGCAGTTGATGGATGGTAACTAGACCTGAAGTTACTGGTCTATTAACTAAATACAAAGCCGTGCCTGGTATGATAGATACCACCTACAGCAACAGACATATTGGGCAGACAGTGTCTTCGTCGTCCATGAGTCTAGAAGACAGAGGAGCAGTTGATGGATGGTCACTAGACCTTAAGTTACTGGTATATTAACTAAATACAAAGCCGTGCCTGGTATGAAAGATACCACCTACAGTAACAAACACATTGAGCAGACAGTGTCCAGACATCTTCCTTTTAAAAGGTGAAGTTATTTTCTACAGTGATGCAGGAGGGAAGCAACCCATTTTAAGAGGAAACAGGTAACTTGCTGGTGTTGAGTACACAGAACATTGCAGACTCAATTCTAGTTAAATTGTTAGCTATACATCACCGACAAGGCAACAGCACTGGGATAGTCAAGATGGCAATAAGATGAGAGAAGTAACAAATGTCATATCTCCTTGGAGGTATAAAATGATGCCCCGAAAGTGGGAGACGTCTCTTTGGCGTCTCCGCATTAGTCACACTCGGTTGACACATGAGTTTCTTCTGAAGGACCAACAACAACCGTATTGCGACGACTGCTTAGTACCTTTAACAGTGAGGCATTTGTTAACCGAATGCTCCAATTATAATAACTTGAGAAATAGATATCTGTTTGAGGCTCGAGGTGAGGATAGCAGGTTAATTTTTACCATGATTTTTGATATGATGTGTCCTATGCGAGCGGCATTTTTAGATTTATTTCAGAAGCAGGTCTTCTGAAGACTATTCTTCAATAATAACATTCTAGCTTTTATGGTTTCAATTGAATATTCTTTTGTTGTTTATATGAAATAAATAATATCGGCGTCAATGACCTTAAATGTCAGGATGCCAAAAAACTTTAAATCAATCAATCAATCAATCTATGTCTAGGACTTTAATGGACGAGGGTGGGGGGGGGGGATCCAGCACAATAACAAAGACATTCATTCTTTATAATACATGAAATTATACATGTTAACCAGATAGTCTTTGATGACCTTTCGAAATTACATCAGTGTTACTCTTTGAATAAGAATTCTTTTTGGCATAAGATCTATCAGATACCAACAGTTATACGCACAAGGGTAACGCTACATGAAAAATGTAGGTGCACTTCGCTGGTGAATGTGAGTATATTATATTATATTATATATATATATATATATATACACATATATATATACATATAATATATATATATATATACATATATATATATGTATATATGTATATATATATATATATATATATGTATCCCTAAATATAAATATTAATATATATATATATATATATACATATATAGATATATATATATATATATATATTTAAATATATACATATATATATTCAAATATATATGTATATATATATATATATATATATATTTAAATATATACATATATATATTCAAATATATATGTATATATATATATATATATATATATTTTTATATATATATATATATATATATATATCTACATTTTGGGCTCAGACCATGTCGTCCTGGTGGAAGGTTCCTTTAGGTAGCCTCCTAAGGTATTTTTTACTACAGTGATATTCCCAGAAAATTTAACTTAAGGTCTTCAGAATTCTAACTTCTAGCACGAATATCCTTAAAGTTCCCTTTAAGTATATCTCATAATATTAGGGGACGTATTCTTGACACCCCACTTAGCAATCTGCACCCCGCATAGCATTTATGCTTCGAGGAGCCGTTATAAGGTTCCCTTCCTCCATTACTGTTTGAGTACCTAGATGGCGCCATCATCTCCGCCATCTTTATTCCTTTTTCTGTAGCGAACTCGCTCGGTGTTTTTCCCGGTAGCTCTCTCAGTATTTTGGATTTATCATGCAATATCCAGCTTCTTCTGCCTCTGGGAAGTTGAGTATTTGATCTTTACATTGTATAAATTCAGCTCTTGCCGGAAAGTAAAAAATTGAATCAAAATAAGCTAATTTTTTGGCACGGCTATTGCCTGAACTGGAGGCGTCTTCAGCGCTGTCTTTCATAACGCATGAGTTATTTAGTTAGCAAGAACGACTTTCCCTGTATAATAGCACAAATAAAATTAGCTATTTTGTTTTGATTGCTAGGAATTAATTATATTATGCCGATAGTATTCACATTAGCTTCGGCGATCTAAGTAACTGATCTTGTTTACCCTAGGCTTCCTAGCCTAGGCGGTCTAGTTTACTTTCATGCATGATATAATAAGTGTTCCTGGTGTTTTTGGAATTAAATGAAGATATTAGGCAATTTATACATGTAAGATATATCGATTGCATATAAATATTCCTCATCTAAGATGGTATACGAGAGAGTTTCGATGAGTTAGGTAGTCGATCTCACTGTCTCTAGGCTAGTAGCCTAGGGACTTTAGTATACTTTCATACATACTCCCTGGTTACCCTCATGTATAGGGAAATCCCTCCTTCCCTCTGAGTGTAGCCTTAGGTTACAATCCTAGTTAGTTGTACCTCGAGCTGTCATTCAGGCAAGACTAGGCTAAGGTTTTTCTGACCTTCCCTTAGCTGCAGACGGTAAGCTTTGGGTATAGGTGAGAACCTCAGAGTAACATAGTCGTGTGCCGGCAGCTGGTTGGCAGGGTGAATAGATTCCCCTGTCGGTTTATGTTGTCGGCATAGGAGGCTAAGCCTCCCTAGACTGCACTTGAAGGGGTCATATGATTTAGCCCCTTCTCCCTGTGGTTTAGCAGACTAGTCCTGTGCTTGCAGACCCTAGGCTAAAGAATAGATATTCTTCTGCTGCTTAGGATGGCGCCGGCACTGGAACTCTGTTTCTCTCTGGTTAAGGGTGGTGGCTAGATGGCTGCCGGCCCCTTTACTGTATTGGCAGAACCTAGGCTGGGGAATAAATTCTCTGTCCGCCTAATATGGCGCCGATACTGAAACAGAGCTTCCTTAGGGTGTGGTAGGACCGGCAATCTGCCGGCTCCTCTCACACCTTATACCGGACCCACTTTCCCTCCCCCCTCTGTCCTTTAGTGATGGCCTAGCCATCACAACCCTTTGGCTGTCATCCTGCAATCTCGCCGCTTGCCGGCAGGTTGTAGGGCTGGCTCGGGCTTCTGCTTGTATGCCCTAGTTGCTCAGCTTTCCCCTTCGGACACAAAGCTCCAGGATAGCTGTGTTGGCGGACCAGCTAGCTGCAGAAGATCACTTTACTATAGAGTGTTCTTCAGTCCTTTCTTGGACTGCCATTCACATCCAGTGTCCAGCAGTGACCGACAATGGAGGTGGATGTGTGGAAGCCAAAATATCTTATATTCTCCTCTTCCATTCGAACCCTCATTCCGGAGGAATGAAATGAGACAGTGCTCTTACATCATCCTTCCCTCCTTGCTTTTTCTCTCTCTTTCGGCTAGTGCCACCAGGTACTAACCTAACTGGCGGCTGCCGGCCGCTACTCTAGCTGGCAAGATGCGGGCTAGATTTGTGTGCCGACAGCCAATGATCCGCTGACACAACTGACTTAGCCGGCAAAACCCGGCCAAGTTCTACTACCGGCCACTACTCTGTCACATAGAATGATGACTGGGCTAGTGTGCCGACAGCTGGGGACCCGCCGGTGACCGGCAAGCCACCGGCAAACTGGCGGGCCACCGGCCACCATTCCAGTCGATGTTGTGCCTGCTGAACTGTGCCCTAGGCGCTAACCTTTCCGGCAACATGCCGGCTACAACTACAGTATATGTCTATACAGTAGCCAGTATATTTGCAGTATAGATCATACTGCAAACAGAAAACTATGGTATAAAGGTATACAGTAGCTAATTTTCCAGCATACACTGTGTGTCCAGGCGCAGTATATTGTTGAGACCAGATAAAATAAGGAAAGAAATTCTCTTTCCATATACTGATAGATGATCAGTTACGAACGACCCTCATTATTAATCCTTTTTGGATCTTGGTGTTAAGTTACACGTATCTATCCTTATAGAATAGATCTCTTCCAATGGGCCTCCTGAGGAGGATACCCTAGGCTTTAATATTGAGGGAGGTCACAGCAATTGGCCGGGCAGGAAACACAAGTATGTGTCTTTCCTAATTAATTTCTAGCTTATCTTTCAATATCTGGGGAAAGGACCTCTTCTCTAGCGAAGTGGTCAAGGAGATAGTCGACAAGGCCACCACGGAGAACAGGAACCTTCTTCAAAAATGAGGCATGTTGGCTAAAAGGAAGTGTTCCCTGGATGAGGGTTTCCCAACCAAAAAAGGAAGACGAAGAGGCCAAGGTTGCCCTCTCGCCCCGCAAGACAACAGCAGTAACTTCCCATGACCGCGGTGCCCCAGATGGTGGCTCAGCCCCAACCCACTTACCAGATGGTACCCCAGCAGGTGGTGACTCAGTCACCAGCCTTCACTCCTGCCTATGAGAGGCAGACCACTACCTTTCACCCTAAAGGTAGAGGGTCAAGTAGAGATTCCTCTTGACGTCCCTCAAGAGGAAGAGGGGGCAGGGGAGGACGCAGTCAAGGAGGCAAGTTCTCCGGACACCAGAAGCAATGAGATGCTTCCGGTAGGAGGAAGACTCCAACTATTCTGGCATCATTGGACCTTCGATCCCTGGGCCCACAGCCTAATCAAGAATGGATTAGGTTGGAGCTGGAAGACAGCTCCACCATCATTTCCTCAATTCTTCCAACACTCCACCCCCATTCTGGAAGAATATACCCGAGAACTTTTGAACAAACGGGTGATAAGGAAGACAAAGTCCATCAAATTCCAAGGAAGGCTCTTTTGTGTTCCCAAGAAGGACTCAGACAAACTCAGAGTCATTCTGGACTTGTCGCCACTCAACAAGTTCATAGAAAATGACAAGCTCAGGATGCTGACCCTTCAACACATAAGGACTCTATTGCCCAAAAGGGCATACACAGTCTCCATAGACATGGCAGATGCCTACTGGCACATTCCGATCAATCGCCAACTCTCCTCCTACCTAGGATTCAGGCTATAAAAAAAGAAAGTACGCTTTCAGAGCCATACCCTTCGGACTAAACGTAGCCCCAAGGATCTTCACGAAGCTTGCAGATGCAGTCGTTCAACAACTACGCCTAGAAGGTGTCCAGGTTATGACCTACCTGGCCGATTGGCTGGTGTGGGCAGCATCCGAGGCGGAATGCATGCAAGCATCCAGGAAAGTGATCCAGTTCTTGGAACATCTGGGATTCAAGATCAACATAAAAAAGTCTCGGCTATCTCCAGCTCAGAAGTTTCAATGGCTAGGCATACATTAGAACTTACAGTCACATCACCTCTCCATTCCATTAAAGAAGAGGAGAGAGATAGCAGGATCTGTCAAGAGACTACTGAAATCCATCAGGATATCAAGACGTCAACAGGAGAGAGTGCTGGGCTCCCTTCAGTTTGCATCGGTGACAGACCCAGTGCTAAGAACACAGCTAAATGATGCGTCAGGAGTCTGGAGAAGATACGCATCAAACGCTCGAAGAGATCCAATAAGACCGATGCCGATCCGACTACAATCGCTTCTCAAGCCATGGTCGAAGGTCAAGAACCTGAAGTCAGTGCCTCTGCAACCACCTCCACCTTCAGTCATCATCCACACAGGACACTCTCATCAACGGAAAGTCCAAGGAACTTGGTCCTCTCTATTCAAGACCTTCCATATCAACATTTAGGAGGCCATGGCAGTCTTCCTCACACTGAAGAAATTGTCCCCTCGCCCTTCAACCCACATAAGACTGGTTCTGGACAGCGAGGTGATAATGAGATGTCTGAATCGTCAAGGTTCAAGATCACCTCAACTCAACCAAGTGATGTTAGCCATCTTCCGCTTAGCGTAAAAGAAGAGATGGCCCTTATCAGCAGTTTACCTTCAAGGTGTCCACAATGTGACGGCGGACGGTCTATCCAGACTAACGTCGATAGAGACAGAATGGTCCCTAGATGCAAGATCATTCTCCTTCATCTTACATCAAGTCCCAGAACTGTAGATCGACCTCTTCGCTACGAGCAATAGCAAGAAACTATCTCGTTATGTGGCCCCATACGAGGACCCTCTAGCGGAAGCAGTGGATGCCATGTCCTTCGACTGGAACAGATGGACCAGGATTTATTTGTTCACTCCAACCAACCTGCTGATGAAGGTCCTCAACAAGCTGAGATCTTTTCAAGGAACAGCAACCCTAGTGGCTCCCAAGTGGCCCCGGAGCAACTGGTTCTCTTTAATATTGGAACTGCAGCTGAGGCTGATTACTCTGCCAGACCCAGTTCTGTCTCAACAAGTACAGAAGTCGACTGTCTTCGCTTCATTACATAAAACCCAAGACCTTCATCTCAGGATTTTCTCTCCTTAGCAGTAAGGAAAAGGTTTGGGTTCTCGAAATAAAGTATAGACTTCTTAGTGGAATATAAGTCTAAATCTACCAGAAGGCAATATGAGTCATCTTGGAAGAAGTGGGTTGCTTTTGCCAAGGCAAGAAAACCAAAAGAAATCTCAACAGATTTTTGTTTATCCTTCTTTATTCATGTTCATGAACAAGGTTTAGCAGCCAACATGATAACTACGTGTAAATCTGCCTTGACTAGACCCTTACTTTACGCCTTCCAAGTAGACTTTTCTAATGAAATCTTTAACAAGATTCCCAAGGCCTGTGCTAGGCTTAGGCCTGCAGCTCCTCCAAAGCCCATCTCATGGTCCTTAGATAAGGTACTACACTTTGCCTCGATGTTGGACAATGAGAATTGCTCTCTGAGAGATTTGACTGAAAAAGTTATATTCTTGTTTGTTCTAGCCTTGGGGGCTAGAGTTAGTGAAATAGTGGCCCTTTCTCGGGAAGAGGACCATATTCAGTTTACTGAAGTGGGAGAGCTGAATCTCTTTCCTATCACAACGTTTCTCGCCAAGAATGAGCTACCCACCAGGAGGTGGGGTCCCTGGAGAATCTACCCTCTGAAGGAAGATATCTATCTCGCTGTGTCCAGTGGAGTGTCTAAAGGTCTATCTTCATAGAATTTCAGACTTCAGGGGAGGACAGCTCTTTAAAGGGGGAACATCGGGCTCAAACTTATCCCTGAAGCAACTAAGGGCGAAGATCACCTATTTCATTCACAGAGCGGATCCTGACAGTACACCCGCAGGTCATGATCCTAGGAAAATTGCTTCGTCGTTGAATTTTTTCCAGCTCATGGATTTCGAGCGTCTTCGCTCGTATACTGGATGGAAGTCATCCAGAGTGTTTTTCAAGCTTTACGCGAAGCAAGTGCAAGAATTAAAGAGATACTTGGTGGCGGCAGGTAGTGTTCTAAAGCCTGACGCTTAGTGCTGCGAGGAACAGTGAATTAATTGGGACTATGATTCTATAGGGTGTACATGTTGACACAGTAGAGTGCAACATGTTAAATGAAATGTCATCAAGGTGACATTATGGACTGTTCCAGTGGCTAAACGTGAATAAACAAAGACTTAACACTTGTGCCGTGTGTTTTTTACACAGTGCAGACAGACCTTCTCAGAAATGTATTAGAAAATTATTGAATTTTTAATTGCGTGGCATGAACTTTTGTTTTCAGATGAAACAAGTATTTCTGGTCTGGCCAGCATTTTCTATGTTCTTTATTATTATTCGCTTGCATTTTTTACGTTATTATGAAATGTATGCTAAATTACTATTTATTGATTGCCAATAAATATCTGATTGTTGTTTGCGTCTTATTTCGCCCAAAGATATATAAATAAAGATATGTATGAGCATTATTTTTTATTCCTAATTATTCTGCATAATAACATTGAACAACTGTAGTAACTTTGTTCCTAAATGTATACAAATCTTTTCTGGCCATGCATATCTTGTTCCGTCATAGATATAAACCTATCTCTTGTGGTATACAGCTAACCTGATATGCATTGGATGCTATGGTGGCTTATGTGAACCCTTGTTCGATTTGAGAATACAAACTTTGACTAAAGGCATACAGCGAGACCTGTATGCCCTTTAGTTGCTAGGTTGGTCATATGAAATATGCAAACTTCGAGACTTTTTCCCTGAGTCTAGTATGGCTCTTCCCTGTAAGGGGTCAGGAAGCACTAACATAGTTCATGATTAGTAGAAATGACGTAAAACGGTAACGTCATAAGTCTCTAAGGTCTAAGCGACCAAGGAAATATTGTCTTGAGGTCAAGGCACCATTGGAAAATCCACAGATACATTAATGCTCTGGTATACCTCCATCAGGACGACAAGCGAAAAATCTATTTTTGGGTGAGATAGCCATGTTGTCCTGATGAACCCGCCCTCCTTTCTATGAAAGGCCTTGGCAGGACCCCTCCCTATAATACTTTATTTGTAGCACCGGCTCAACGCCACAAGGAATAAAGATGGTATCGATGATGGCGCCATCTAGGTACTCAAACAGTAACGGAGGAAGGGAACCTTGTAACGGCCCCTCTTCTATTCTGCCACTTTCCCCCCTCGAAGCGTAAACGCTATGCGGGGTGAAGATTGCTATGTGGCGTGTCAAGAATACATCCACTGATATTATGCGATATCTTTGAAGGAAACTTTATGGATAATCGCGCCAGGAGTCAGAATTCTGCAGACCTTAAATTAAATTCTCTTGGAATATCACTTTAGTCAAATATACCCTAGGAAGCTACTTAAAGTAACCTTCTATCAGGACGATATGGCTATCTCACCCAAAAATTTATTTCTCGCTTCGCTCAATATATATATATATATATATATATACATAACAATACCCAAAACAAAAATGTAAATGTTACTAATTTTGTCACCTTGCCCACACCGCCACCCAGGATATGTTAACACAACTTAGATTATTTTGCTTTCCAATTTTAATCGTCCTTCCATGATAACCGATACCCATTTCTCAGAGCAGCGAGTAACCCAAAGGGGGTTTCACTTATCACGTGAAAATTCAACGTTCCAATTTCCGGAGACACATTGTTAATATTGTGATAATCGTTCGAGGGTCTTTGGGATCTTCAAAATTATGTGGAATTGATAAGAGAATTCTTTCAAAGGTTTAAAGGTTTAAAGGTCGCTCATGAATGGCAGAGGCGAGGGACAGTGACATTTCCCTAGTGATCAGGACAATGCCCTAGAGACTGACCATATATTATATGATCAGCGCCCAATCTTCCTCTCCACCCGAGCTTGGACTAGTTAGGGCTAGGCAGTGGTTGCTGATGACTCAGCAGATAGACCTATAGGCTCCCCTAAACTCCCCAACCTTAGCTCACAAGGATGGTAAGGTTGCAGACACTAATTGCACTAACGAGTCTGAACGGGACTCAAACCCCAGTCTGGCAAACACCAGACAGAGACGTTACTAATCACGCCACAACAACCCTATAAGATTCAGACTCTATCCTCTTGTCAAAGCAAATTGACGGTTCAATAAGATAAAGGGAATGAAACTCCTGATTCGATTTCAATAACCTTTTTTCAAGTCCATTTAGAATACACAATTAATCCTTTAAGTAAGTCGAGGGTTCAATAAGATAAATGGAATGAAACTTCTAACTTCAATTACCTATTTTCAAATTCTTTCAGAATACACAATTAATTTCACACGATATTAAACTTTGAATTACACTTTTTCTTTCAATAACTTTCAGGTAATGACTGGAAATCTCGTTAGTGAAATGTATTAACTAGATTCTCTCTCTCTCTCTCTCTCTCTCTCTCTCTCTCTCTCTCTCTCTCGAGCTGGTATTTGCATTAGTGATTATCGGTGACCACATAAAAGAGGCTTTAAATGACCTCATTGTAAGTAAGAGCATCGGATAGGGTTTGATCTTCAATTTCCTGGCTTCGTTTATGCTAGGTTTTCACTATGTTCCCGGCGGCCCCAGCAGCCCCCGTTTTCTCGAAACCTAGCGCAACATACATTTTTTGCCATTTTTTCCTCCATATTCAAGGTTTGTTACGGCATTCCAAGTTTTCTTGCAATCTACCACATGTCCGCGACATGCCGTGGGAAGAGGGGGAGGGACTAAGCCGGAGGCTCACAGGCGCACTACGGTTTGTCCTGCGGTCTACCATGAATGTAAACACGTTCCCAAGGCCTGTCACGTTCAAATAAGTTCTTTCACGTTCAGATAGGGTGCCTAACGTTTTTGCCGTTCTGATCAAGGTCAGACACGTATTTACCGTTTTGCCAAGGCTTTCAACGGACGAAACGTGGACGTCGGGCAGCTTTGGAGCACGTTCGTGGCCACGGTATAAAAACAAAGGTTTTTTTTTTCCTTGATAGAAATTCTGTTTCAGTGAAAGTAAAATATGTTCAAGATATGAACTGATTTTATAATAGATCATTATCATTTTAATTTTGAAAAAAAAAAATATGAATAAAAAGGAAAATTGGAAATTTAAGCATTATTCATTGATAACAAATTACTGAAACGCTAATTATGGCAAATACTATATATATATATATATATATATATATATATATATATGCAGAAGAACCTGAGGGAAAATGAAAATACGAAATATACGCTTAAGTCCTGACTAGTTTCGTGATACTTCTTCAGAGGACTGATTTATTGAGAGAGGTTTCTTTACATTTTATAGGGAAAGCAAACTTACGAACATACATATAAAAATTTAGAGAACAATGACACTCCCTTACCAGCTACCTGGGCTTGAGTCAGGTATTAAGTAGGAGGAGTCCCCAAGCTCATTAGACACCTGCCAAAAAAGGTAATTTCTAGTGGCGAGTATATTCTTGTTTTTTCTTTTTTACTTTCAGTACAGTTTATTTATATGAAAACACGGTAGCCTTATCTATATAAATAAATAAGCAAAACATACACAAACGTACAAATATATATATATATATATATATATATATAGAGAGAGAGAGAGAGAGAGAGAGAGAGAGAGATACACATACATATACATATATACATAAAAACATATATACACACATACATATATATACATATATATATATATATATATATATACATACATATATATACATATACATATACATATATATATATATATATATATATACATATGCATATATACATTTATATATATATATAACATTGATATCATAAACATATAATCATGTATATATCAATACTTATATCTAGCATAACACTATATAGTGCCAATATACTTATGCATACTATATAAAATAATTGTTTCCTTTAATGAATGGTAGCTTAGGTCTAAATATTAATTTCACAGTGACGTTAATTATTCACAATACATTCAATTCTACATTAAGTGGTTAATGTTTATTTATATAGCTTACAAATCTCTTCACATATAACAAAAAAAACATTAACCACTTAATGTAGAATTGAATGTATTGTGTATAATTAACGTTGCTGTGAAATTAATATTTAGACCTAAGCTACCATTCATTAAAGGAAACAATTATTTTATATAGTATGCATAAGTATATTGGCACTATACAGTGTTAGGCTAGATATAAGTATTGATATATACATGATTATATGTTTATGATATTAATGTTATATATATATATATATATATGCATATGTATATATATATATATATATATATATATACATATATATATATATATATATATGTGTGTGTATATATGTATATATATATATATATATATATGTATGTGTATCTGTATGTATATATATTTATATTTGTATGTTTGTGTATGTTTTGCTTATGTATTTATATAGATAAGGCTATCGTGTTTTCTTATAAATAAATTGTACTGAAAGTAAAAAAGAAAAAACAAGAATATACCCGCCACTAGAAATGACCCTTTTTGGCAGGTGTCTAATGAGCTTGGGGACTCCTCCTACTTAATACCTGACTCAAGCCCAGGTAGCTGGTAAGGGAGTGTCATTGTTCTTTAAATCTCTATATGTATGTTCATACGTTTGCTTTCCCTATAGAATGTAAAGAAACCTCTCTCAATAAATCAGTCCTCTGAAGAAGTATCACGAAACTAGTCAGGACTTAAGCGTATATTTCGTATTTTCATTTTCCCTGTGGTTCTTTTGCATCTGAGCATTACGTTTTCCTGTGATTTTTACGCATATATATATATATATATATATATATATAACAGCTTACCATAGCTTAAAGAGTTTCCTCTACCCTTGTAACTAATGAATACAATATATGGTAGGATAGTTAAGTAAGAATGGAAATTTATCACTTATTATTATTATTATTATTATTATTATTATCTAATTTACAACCTTAGTTGGAAAAGCAGGATGCTATAAGACCAAGGGCTTCAGCAGGGAAAAATAGCCCAGTGAGGAAGGGAAATAAGCAAATAGATAGAATAGTGTGTTTTAGTGTACCCTCAAACAAAAGGACATGTTTCCCGTTACGCTACGGAACATCTCCAAGTTTTGATAAGGCTAACTACGTACTGCCATGTTATGTTAAGTTTTGTTGCGTTTACCCCGTTTTACTTCGGTCGACTAAGTTTTCGATATACGCCGGGACTGCCGGGGCAAATTTTATGACAGTTTAAAATTTTGAGCCGGCATCCACGGCAGTCAGGGCCTTTCATGTTTGCCAATCCCGTTCCACAGAGTTGTATAACGTTTATATGCGTTCATGCCGTTTTGTTCACGGTGGCCGAAACGGGGTTGCCGGGACCGCCAGGAACAGTGAAAACCTAGCATTAAACCCGTAACTATATACCGAAGGGGTGGGGTGGGGTGTTGATGATATATATATATATATATATATATGTATATATATATATATATATATATATATGTGTGTGTGTGCGTGTGTGTGTGTGTATATATGTATTTATATAAATATATGTACACATATAAATATATTTATGTACATATTATATATATAATATATATATATATATATATATATATGTGTGTGTGTGTGTGTGTGTGTGTGCCGGGACCGCCAGGAACAGTGAAAACCTAGCATTAAACCCGTAACTATATACCGAAGGGGTGGGGTGTGGTGTTGTTGGAGTCAACTAAAGGACATAATATACATGCTGTCTTATTCTACGTTCATCCTTTTTTGTGTTAAGCGCCTTTGAATATTAGTAAAAAAAGAACTGTATTTTAAAATTCTAATGTATCTCTGTGTATTAAAGGCCATTAAGAATTACTTGAAAAGACTTTTCACCTCCGCCAGCGAAGTTAGGGGAGGTTATGTTTTCACCCATGTTTTTGTCTGTTTGCCTGCTTGATTGTTTGTGAAAAACTTCCTGGACACAATTTTGCTCATAGAGTAGTGAAACTTTCAAGGATCATTTTCCCTGCACACATTGGATTCCAATTGTCATTAAACAGATATTGTTTTTAATAGTACCTTTCTTGGGATTTTTTATATTATTACTTGATAATTCTATCTATTTGAGAAGTACCCTTATAAGCTAATATGTCATTATTTACAATCAGTATGGTATTGAAAGTGCAGACATGTTTACCTTTTTAGTATTATTTAATAGGTAGTCAATGTCAGGGTTCTAATGAGGTCGAGTATGTTCGCCACTTACCGTGATTGAGTAACGACAGTAATAATCTGGATTGCAATTTTGTAGCCATTCTTGGCTGCACTAAATTTATATTACTGAGTTCTACATGATATGTGTGTGTGTTTACGTATTTTTATATAGTTTAAATATCTCATAATTTGAATCTAATTAAAGTATATCTGAGCAGGTACAAATACTTATTAGATGGATTCAACACAATGACTTATGATATTTTGCCTGGTATGTTTATTGGAATATTTCTGACCATTTGACGTATTTATTAACATAATAGGCATTAACTTTAATAGCCTTGCCTCATTCATCATGAGGCTCAATATTACACAGTATTCTAGAAGTTTTATTCCAGCTAAGACCAAGTTGCGGAAGGATCTTCCTAATTGGGTAGTTGAATCGATTGAACTTCAAAAGTTAAAACTTGCAGCTAATCGTTTTATGTTGAATAGGCTAACATAAGTCTCTTTTTATAGTTTATTTATGAAAGATCTGTTTTAATGTTGTTACTTTTTTTACTTTTTTTAATTGTTCATTACTTATATAGCTTATTATTACTTATTTACTCTCCTCAGTGAACTATTTTTTCCCCGTTGAATCCCTTGAGTTTATCATCATCATCATCATTATATCCTCCCACGCCAATTGACGCAAAGGGCCTCTGTTAGATTTCGCTTGTCGCCTCTATTGTGAGCTTATAAATCAATATTTCTCCATTCGTCATTTCCCACTTCACGCTTCATAGTCCTCAGCCATGTAGGTGTGGGTTTTCCAACTCTTCTAGTGCCCTGAGGAGCCCAATTGAAAGTCTGGTGAATTAATCTCTCTTGGGGCCTTAGGTTTATAACATCCTGCTTTTCCAACTATGGTTGTAGCTTATATAGTAACAAAATAATGATAATACTGTTTGAAACATCCTATATAATAGAGTAATATTTAGTTGATATGAGACTTTGGCAGGACTCCAAGGCTTATGAAAGATACAGGCCGAAATCCATCTCTTATTATTGGTTGGGTGATTAACAAATATGACTGAATCCATAATCAGAGTCCCGGAAGGTAATGGCTGAGATGATAAACGGATAGCAGGTAAATGACACTGTGCCAACGGAGCTTCATAAAAAGTGGAGTGTCACTTTTCATTTGCCTATTTGATGTCATGATATCCTGCGTAAGATGGAGTTTATATATGGGGAAAGATTAGCAAAGGAGGTTTGAGGCAAGGAAAAGGGATTTTTATACAAAGAAAAACTTTAACTTTTAAAGTTTAAATGGAAATAAAGAGATGCATAATTATCTCAGTACTCTTTGACAATTAAATCAAGCTTTAAAGATGACTGTACTTGCAAATAAGTTTCTAATATATATATATATATATGTGTGTGTGTGTGTGTGTGTGTGTGTATATATATGTATTTATATAAATAGATGTACACATAAATATATTTATGTACATATTATATATATATATATATATATATGTGTGTGTGTGTGTGTGTGCCGGGACCGCCAGGAACAGTGAAAACCTAGCATTAAACCCGTAACTATATACCGAAGGGGTGGGGTGTGGTGTTGATGGAGTCAACTAAAGGACATAATATACATGCTGTCTTATTCTACGTTCATCCTTTTTTGTGTTAAGCGCCTTTGAATATTAGTAAAAAAAAGAACTGTATTTTAAAATTCTAATGTATCTCTGTGTATTAAAGGCCATTAAAAATTACTTGAAAAGACTTTTCACCTCCGCCAGCGAAGTTAGGGGAGGTTATGTTTTCACCCATGTTTTTGTCTGTTTGCCTGTTTGATTGTTTGTGAAAAACTTCCTGGACACAATTTTGCTCATAGAGTAGTGAAACTTTCAAGGATCATTTTCCCTGCACACATTGGATTCCAATTGTCATTAAACAGATATTGTTTTTAATAGTACCTTTCTTGGGATTTTTTTTTATTATTACTTGATAATTCTATCTATTTGAGAAGTACCCTTAGGAGCTAATATGTCATTATTTACAATCAGTATGGTATTGAAAGTGCAGACATGTTTACCTTTTTAGTATTATTTAATAGGTAGTCAATGTCAGGGTTCTAATGAGGTCGAGTATGTTCGCCACTTACCGTGATTGAGTAACGACAGTAATAATCTGGATTGCAATTTTGTAGCCATTCTTGGCTGCACTAAATTTATATTACTGAGTTCTACATGATATGTGTGTGTGTTTACGTATTTTTATATAGTTTAAATATCTCATAATTTGAATCTAATTAAATGTATATCTGAGCAGGTACAAATACTTATTAGATGGATTCAACACAATGGCTTATGATATTTTGCCTGGTATGTTTATTGGAATATTTCTGACCATTTGACGTATTTATTAACATAATAGGCATTAACTTTAATAGCCTTGCCTCATTCATCATGAGGCTCAATATTACACAGTATTCTAGAAGTTTTATTCCAGCTAAGACCAAGTTGTGGAAGTATCTTCCTAATTGGGTAGTTGAATCGATTGAACTTCAAAAGTTAAAACTTGCAGCTAATCGTTTTATGTTGAATAGGCTAACATAAGTCTTTTTTTATAGTTTATTTATGAAAGATCTGTTTTAATGTTGTTACTCTTTTAACTTTTTTAATTGTTCATTACTTATATAGTTTATCATTACTTATTTACTCTCCTCAGTGAACTATTTTTCCCCCGTTGAATCCCTTGAGTTTATCATCATCATCATCATTATATCCTCCCACGCCAATTGACGCAAAGGGCCTCTGTTAGATTTCGCTTGTCGCCTCTATTGTGAGCTTATAAATCAATATTTCTCCATTCGTCATTTCCTACTTCACGCTTCATAGTCCTCAGCCATGTAGGTGTGGGTTTTCCAACTCTTCTAGTGCCCTGAGGAGCCCAATTGAAAGTCTGGTGAATTA
>NW_027168758.1:10000-17500 GCF_036898095.1 Palaemon carinicauda | reverse complement strand
GGGACCCGCAGAGCTGTGCAGTCTGCAAGAGTCGTCTGGTCGAGGCGTTTGACGATCCTCCATCTGCGGAGACAAGGGACAACGCTAGGGAGAAGCTACGCAAATGGGTGCGTGGCTTCCAGAAGAACGCCACCGGACCGTATCTTCCCAGCGAAGACTTGAGGGCCTTGCTTTTCTCAAAAGCATCCAAAGACTCAGTGGTCCCCCGTGATCAGATCCCCACCGTCCAGATCGTGGTGGAACCTGACGTCGTCATGGCTCAGTCCATGCATGAGTGCCATCTAGATTCTGACAACGTGGAACGTATGTCAGAAGTATCGGAAGAGACGGAGAAGAACCTCATGGGCAAGGAACTCGAATATGAGGAAGATCAGGTGGAATACCCTGATTCGGAGACCGAGGTCGCTCCTGCTCCCCCAGCAACTCCTGCACCGTCCGAGGAACCTGTTCCTTCGACTTCTGCCACCCCGGACCCTCTTCCATCGGCCACTCAAGAGGTCTTAAAGATGCTTGAAGCCCTCATGGAAAAGCAGCTACGAGAAACTCAGGAGCAATTCCGGACGAATCTCATCAGCTTCAAGCAACCGAAGAGGATTTCGGTTAAGGACCTCCCCACTTGCTCGGAAGCTAACCATGGAGATACGCCGAGCATATGCCAATTACAACTGGCAAGATCTTCATTAGTGAAAGGGTTGGCTCTATCTTGCTGGAAGAAGTGGAGTTCTTCCAAAATTTCGATGCTTATCTGGAATGTTACGTCCGACTCAGGACCGAACCAGCCTCAAAGAAGGAGACCGAACCGAAGGAAGTTATAGTGTTCGATCTCGCGAAGGCCCAAGCTATGTTAGCCCAGGCAGTGAAGAGTAGGGGTTTCACCAACTCCAAGATGCCGGCGCTTAGTAAGAAGCATCTAACCTTCGTTGCGCCAAATGCTGCTACCTTCCCCTTCATCGAAAAGGCCTTCACAGCGGTCTTAAAGGCGGTGGAGGAAGGGAAACCTTGCCCTGCACTGGAGGAGTGCAGACCCTTCTCCATTACTCTTCCCCTCAATGATAGGCACTGGAAAGACATCCAGTCAATCTTCACGGTAGGGAAACTAGAGCTTGACGTAGCTGGTCGTCAATTTAATTAGGACCTCCCAAAGCTAAACGATCACCTCCTTCGTAGGGAACAGGATACAAAGGAGAGACTTGTCGCGTTGCTGTCCCACCAAGTACAGCTTGAACTTAGGGCCAGAAATACTAGAGTCCCGGACTTTTATATGGTCCTAGCCAAATCGCATTTGGCGACTGTTACAAAGGACCTATATAGCTTCACTAGGGCTCGCAGAGCCTGTCGTGAATTCGTGTTCGCCAACGCAACGGTGAAACACGAACCCCAGAGGCTGATTTCCTCTAATATCTGGGGCAAGTATCTCTTTCCATCTTCTTTGGTAAAAGAGATTGTAGACAAAGCCGCCACAGAGAATAGGAACCTTCTCCACAAGTGGGGCATGTCACGAAAGAGGAAGTCCTCTCAGGATGATGGCCCTCAGCCTTAGAGGAAGACTTCGAAGCCAAAACCCCAGCAATGTCAAGAGAGACGGCAGTTTCCGGGTCCCGTTACTCCCCAAGTGGCTACGCAGCCACAACAGACCTTTCAGTAGGTCCCCCAACCGGTGGTGTCGCAGTCGCCGGTCTTCACCCCTGCGTATGAGCAACACTCCACTACCTTTCGTCCCAGAAGTAGGGGCTCAAGCAGCGGCTCCGGCAGAGATTCTTCTCGCCGTCCCGGCAGAGGCAGAGGCAAGATCTTCATTAGTGAAAGGGTTGGCTCTATCTTGCTGGAAGAAGTGGAGTTCTTTCCAAATTTCGAGGCTTATCTGAATTGTTACGTCCGACTCAGGTCTGAACCAGCCTCAAAGGAGGAGACCGAACCGAAAAAAGTTATAGTGTTCGATCTCGTGAAGGCCCAAGCTATGTTAGCCCAGGCAGTGAAGAGTAGGGGTTTCACCAACTCCAAGATGCTGGCGCTTAGTAAGAAGCATCCAACCTTCGTTGCGCCAAATGCTGCGACCTTCCCTTTCATCGAAAAGGCCTTCACAGCGGTCTTAAAGGCGGTGGAGGAAGGGAAAACTTGCCCTGCACTGGAGGAGTGCAGACCCTTCTCCATTACTCTTCCCCCCAATGATAGGCACTGGAAAGACATCAAGTCAACCTTCACGGTAGGGAAACTAGAGCCTCACGTAGCTGGTCGTCAATTTAATTAGGACCTCCCAAAGCTAAACGATCACCTCCTTCGTAAGGAACAGGATACGAAGGAGAGACTTGCTGCGTTGCTGTCCCACCAAGTACAGCTTGAACTTATGGCCGGGGATACTAGAGTCCCAGACTTTTATATGGTCCTAGCCAAATCGCATTTGGCGACTGTTACCAAGGACCTATATAGCTTCACTAGGGCTCGCAGAGCCTGTCGTGAATTCGTGTTCGCCAACGCAACGGTAAGACACGAACCCCGGAGGCTGATATCCTCCAATATCTGGGGCAAGTATCTCTCTCCATCTTCTTTGGTGAAAGAGATTGTAGACAAAGCCGCCACAGAGAATAGGAACCTTCTCCACAATGGGGCATGTCACGAAAGAGGAAGTCCTCTCAGGATGATGGCCCTCAGCCTAAGAGGAAGACTTCGAAGCCGAAACCCCAGTAACGTCAACAGAGACGGCAGTTTCCGGGTCCCGCTACTCCCCAAGTGGCTACGCAGCCACAACAGACCTTTCAGTTGGTCCCCCAACCGGTGGTGTCGCAGTCGCCGGTCTTCACCCCTGCGTATGAGCAACACTCAACTATCTTTCGTCCCAGAGGTAGGGGCTCAAGCAGAGGCTCCGGCAGAGATTCTTCTCACCGTCCATCCAAAGGCAGAGGCAGAGGCAAGATCTTTATTAGTGAAAGGGTTGGCTCTATCTTGCTGGAATAAGTGGAGTTCTTCCCAAATTTCGAGGCTTATCTGGACTGTTACGTCTAACTCAGGTCTGAACCAGCCTCAAAGGAGGAGACCGAACCGAAGGAAGTTATAGTGTTCGATCTCGCGAAGGCCCAAGCTATGTTAGCCCAGGCAGTGAAGTGTAGGGGCTTCACCAACTCCAAGTTGCCGGCGCTTAGTAGGAAGCATCCAACCTTCATTGCTTCAAATGCTACGACCTTCCCCTTCATCGAAAAGGCCTTCACAGCGGTCTTAAAGGCGGTGGAGGAAGGGAAAACTTGCCCTGCACTGGAGGAGTGCAGACCCTTCTCCATTACTCTTCCCCCCGATGATAGGCACTGGAAAGACATCCAGTCAACCTTCACGGTAGGGAAATTAGAGCCTGACGTAGCTGGTCGTCAATTTAATTAGGACCTCCCAAAGTTAAACGATCACCTCCTTCGTAGGGAACAGGATACGAAGGAGAGACTTGCCGCGTTGCTGTCCCACCAAATACAGCTTGAACTTATGGCAGGGGATACTAGAGTCCCAGACTTTTATATGGTCCTAGCCAAATCGCATTTGGTGACTGTTACAAAGGACCTATATAGCTTCACTAGGGCTCGCAGAGCCTGTCGTGAGTTCGTGTTCGCCAACGCAACGGTAAGACACGAACCCCGGAGGCTGATATCCTCTAATATCTAGGGCAAGTATCTCTTTCCATCTTCTTTGGTGAAAGAGATTGTAGACAAAGCCGCCAAGGAGAATAGGAACCTTCTCCACAAGTGGGGCATGTCACGAAAGAGGAAGTCCTCTCAGGATGATGGCCCTCAGCCTAAGAGGAAGACTTCGAAGCCAAAACCCCAGCAACGTCAACAGAGACGGAATTTCCGGGGTCCCGCTACTCCCCAAGTGGCTACGCAACCACAACAGACCTTTCAGTTGGTCCCCCAACCGGTGGTGTCGCATTCGCCGGTCCTTCACCCCTGCGTATGTGCAACACTCTACTATCTTTCGTCCCAGAGGTAGGGGCTCAAGCAGTGGCTCCGGCAGAGATTCTTCTCGCCGTCCCTCCAGAGGCAGAGGCAGAGGCAAGATCTTCATTAGTGAAAGGGATGGCTCTATCTTGCTGGAAGAAGTGGAGTTCTTCCCAAATTTCGAGGCTTATCTGGACTGTTACGTCCGACTCAGGTCTGAACCAGCCTCAAAGGAGGAGACCGAACTGAAGGAAGTTATAGTGTTCGATCTCGCGAAGGCCCAAGCTATGTTAGCCCAGGCAGTGAAGAGTAGGGGTTTCACCAACTCCAAGATGCCGGCGCTTAGTAAGAAGCATCCAACCCTCGTTGCCCCAAATGCTGCGACCTTCCCCTTCATCGAAAAGGCCTTCACAGAGGTCTTAAAGGCAGTGGAGGAAGGGAAACCTTGCCCTGCACTGGAGGAGTGCAGACCCTTCTCCATTACTCTTCCCCCCGATGATAAGCACTGGAAAGACATCCAGTCAACCTTCACGGTAGGGAAACTAGAGCTTGACGTAGCTGGTCGTCAATTTAATTAGGACCTCCCAAAGCTAAACGATCACCTCCTTCGTAGGGAACAGGATACGAAGGAGAGACTTGCCGCGTTGCTGTCCCACCAAGTACAGCTTGAACTTATGGCCGGGGATACTAGAGTCCCAGACTTTTATATGGTCCTAGCCAAATCGCATTTGGTGACTGTTACAAAGGACCTATATAGCTTCACTAGGGCTCGCAGAGCCTGTCGTGAGTTCGTGTTCACCAACGCAACGGTGAGACACGAACCCCGGAGGCTGATTTCCTCCAATATCTGGGGCAAGTATCTCTTTCTATCTTCTTTGGTAAAAGAGATTGTAGACAAAGCCGCCACGGAGAATGGGAACCTTCTCCACAAGTGGGACATGTCACGAAAGAGGAAGTCCTCTCAGGATGATGGCCCTAAGCCTAAGAGGAAGACTACGAAGCTGAATCCCCAGCAACGTCAACAGAGACGGCAGTTTCCGGGTCCCCCTACTCCCCAAGTGGCTACGCAGCCACAACAGACCTTTCAATTGGTCCCCCAAATGGTGGTGTCGCAGTCGCCGGTCTTCACCCCTGCGTATGAGCAACACTCTACTACCTTTCGTCCCAGAGGTAGGGGCTCAAGCAGAGGCTCCGGCAGAGATTTTTCTCGCCGGCCCCTCCAGAGGCCGAGGAGGAAGGGGAGCTAGCGGCCGAGGTGGCAAACCCTCGGGACACCAGAAGCAATGATGTGCGTGGTGGGAGGAAGACTCCGCCAATTCCAGGATCGTTGGACCTTTGATCCCTGGGCATACAGCATCGTCAAGAAGGGACTAGGCTGGAGCTGGACTCAACCACCCCCCGCTTTCCAGCAATTCTTCCAACATTCAACCCCCCTCTCGGAAGAATATGTCCTAGAACTCTTGAACAAGAAGGTGATCAGGAGGTTAAAGTCAACCAGGTTCCAAGGGACACTATTTTGCGTTCCCAAGAAAGACTCCGACAAACTCAGAGTCATTCTAGACTTATCTCCTCTCAACAAGTTCATTGCGAACAACAAATTCAAGATGCTGACTCTGCAACAAATAAGGACCTTTCTGCCTCAAAGGGCCTATCCGATCTCCATAGACCTGGCAGATGCCTACTGGCACATTCCAATGAATCATTACGCTTCCTCCTACCTAGGATTTCGACTCCAAGGAAAAGTTACGCCTTCAGGGCCATGCCCATCGGGCTCAACGGGGCTCCCCGGATCTTCACCAAGCTGGCAGACGCAATCGTCCAACAGCTCCGTCTTCAGGGCGTTCAAGTGATGGCCTACCTAGATGACTGGTTAGTCTGGGCGACATCTCCCGAAGATTGTGTAAGAGCCTGCGACAAAGTCACCCAGTTCCTAGAGCACCTGGGATTCAAGATAAACACCGAGAAATCTCGCCTCTCTTCAGCTCAGATGTTCCAATGGTTGGGAATCCATTGGGATCTTCAGTCACACTGCTTTCCATCCCACAGAAGAAAAGGAAGGAAATAGCAGGGTCTGTCAGAAGGCTTCTAAAATCCAAACGGATCTCAAGACGTCAGCAGGAACAAGTTCTCGGCTCTCTACAGTTCGCCTCTGTGACAAACCCAGTGCTTCGCGCACAGCTAAAGGATGCCGCGGGAGTCTGGTGATGTTTCGCATCCATCGCTCAAAGAGACCTCAAGAGACGGCTTCCAAACAGACTTCGCTCAACTCTTAAAGCCGTGATCGGAAGCAAAGGCCCTGAAAAGGTCCATTCCTCTTCAACACCCGCCTCCATCGATCAACATCCACACGGACGCTTCACTGGAGGGTTGGGGAGGTCACTCCCACCAACGACAAGTTCAAGGAACATGGTCTCCCCTATTCAAGACGTTTCACATCAACATCTTGGAGGGCCATGGGCGGTTCTTCTCACCCTGAAGAAACTCTCCCCGCCTCCCTCGATCCACATTCGTCTGACTCTGGACAACTCGGTGGTAGTCAGATCTCTCTATCGTCAGGGCTCGAGATCGCCCCAGATAAATCAGGTGCTCCTTCCGATCTTTCGTTTGGCAGAAAAGAAGAAATGGCACCTGTCCTGCAGTTGACCTACAAGGATTCCGCAACGTGACGGCGGACGCTCTATCAAGGACAAGTCCAATAGAGTCGGAATGGTCTCTAGACGCAAGGTCATTCTCCTCCATCTCTCACCAAGTCCCGGAACTTCAGATCGATCTCTTCGCGACGAGCGACAACAATCAACTTCCTCAATATGTGGCCCCGTACGAGGACCCCCAAGGCAGAAGTGGTGGACGCCATGTCCCTGGATTGGAACAGATGGTCCAGGATATACCTGTTCCCTCCTTCCAACCTTCTGCTGAAAGTCCTCCTCCAAACTGAGAACCTTCAAAGGGACAGCGGCCCCTAGTGGCTCCCAAGTGGCCCCGGAGCAATTGGTACCCTCTGGTCCTGGAGCTGCAGCCCACGCTGATCGCCCTACCGGCCCAGTTCTCTCTCAACAAGTACAGAAGTCGACTGTCTTTGCTTCATCACTGAAAGTTAGGGACCTTCATCTCATGATTTTCTCTCCTTAGCTGCAAAGAAAAGGTTTGGAATCTCGAAGAAAAGCTTAGACTTCCTCAAGGAATACAAGACTGAATTTACAAGACGGCAATACGAATCTTCCTGGAGAAAGTGGGTTTCTTTCTTCAGGGCAAAAAATCCTGCGGAAATCACCATTGATTTATGTATGTCCTTCTTCATTCACCTTCATGGACAAGGCTTAGCGGCCAACACGATTTCCACCTGCAAATCGGCTTTGACTAGACCACTCCTGTACGCCTTCCAGATTGATTTGTCGAGTGATATCTTCAATAAATTACCAAAGGCATGCGCTAGACTACGCCCAGCACCTCCACCAAAAACTATCTCCTGGTCCCTGGACAAGGTGCTCCATTTTGCCTCTAATCTGGACAATGATTCGTGCCCTCTAAAAGACTTGACTCAAAAAGTTATCTTCCTTTTTGCTCTCGCCTCGGGAGCCCGAGTCAG
>NW_027168756.1:30000-37500 GCF_036898095.1 Palaemon carinicauda | reverse complement strand
TTTAGTGTCAGAAGAAATTGAATTTTTATTTATCAGTAGTAGAAAAAACTTCATGTCCCATACAATTAAATATGTCCCATATAATTAAATATATACAAGAATTATTTACAAGGTACAAGTAATTAACATTAAGCATCTCCATGAAGATAAAGATTTTTCGTTTTTCGTACGCCTTTCAAAGCAGCCAATCTTTTAGGCCTCTTTAATGCAAGATCCTCATTGGAATGCTCATCCTCTTGCCTATGCACTACTTTAGAGTGAGAATATTCATTAATACTCAGTAGAGGAATTAATGATGAAGAGTGTCTATTTACTCTTTCTTTGTTTCCTTTCATTACTATTGCACCAGTGGTTTCACCAATCGAGTTCATCTGAACGCTTTTAACGATTCCCATCGGATAATTTGCAGGTTTCAAATGAACATCTTTTAGTAAAACTATATCACCAACTTGCAAATTCTCGTGCGATACTGGCTTGTATCTAGAACCCACATTAGTGGCTTGATGCACAAGTTTTGCAAGGAATTCAGAGTTATAAATGTCTTTTAAACATGAACGAGACTTACGCAATTTACTATAACTGTCCTTAATATGCTCTAATGGATCCTTGGAAGGAGTCCATGAAGGGTCGGAATCTGGAAGAGGTTGCAAATTAGGAATGATGCTCAAAGAGACCAATTCATAGCCCTTTAGCAAAATTTCAGGAGTTATTGCAGCAGGAATGACTTCATTTGGATTATTATCTCTTAAAGACTCATGAAAAGCAATTGGCCTGCGATTAACTAAATGTACAGTCTCTGCTATAAGAAACTCAAAATCAAGAGAATTCAATACAGTATTTCGAACTGAACCATATATAAGTCTTTTAACTAATTTAACACAACTTTCCACAAGTGATCCAAGTTGGTTATAGCCTTTGTAGTATTGCTCAAATTCTACAGCCCTCATTCCATGTTCCTGTAGATATTGCACAGTATCTGGGTCCCTTAAAAAATCAGAAATTAAATTAGTACCTGCAACAATTTGAGATCCCATATCTGAAAAGCACAATTGTGGAGTACCATACTCCCATATATGTAACTGAAGTGCTCTCAAGAATGTGGGTACAGTCATGTCAAAGCATAATTTTAAATTTATAGCTCGAGACCACAAACACGTTATACAAAGCAACCAAATTTTTGTTTTAACCCCTTGGTACTTAATATAATACGGGCCAAGATAGTCCAGGAAAATAGACCTGAAGGGAATATTGGGAGGTTTCAACCTAAAATCTCTGTATGGACTTTGATTCAATTTGACTGCATGTCTGTGAAATCGTCTGCAGTTTATACATTCTTTCAAAAGTTTTCCGAAATTCGGTCAACAATGAGTAGATGCCAGCATGGTTTGTCATTTTATGCATTTCCAAGATTAATTTCTTGGTCAGGGCGCTATCCTTTGACAAAAGGATAGGCGAGAACATAAATTTATCTCTGTCCTTCCAGCGTGCAGTCTTACTTCTAACACGCAATATACCATTGTGATCTGGATAAATATTAAGTTGGCTGATTATATTAGGGATCTCTCTAACTGCATTACAAGACCGTGCAAAATATTTAAAAACTTCCGGAAAGTGAATCTGCTGGTCTCTGTGGATTACAAAGTTATAAGCTTCTGACAAAGTTTCTTCATCAGTAAGACAATTAAAATGTAAATATTTACTTGGGTCCCTCATTTTTACTGCAATTTTCAGGTTATTAATAAACCTTATCACATACCTATGGACTGAAACTATACTCTTGAAGCCAGAAAATGAATCCATAGAAACCAAATGGTTTATATCCTCTCCAATCACAGACTCTGTAGCAACATGAACGTTACTACTTTCAAAAGAAGAGCTTATACCTTCCTCTCTGAGCAATGTATTAGGAATGGTGACTTCCATCATATCACTTGCGAAAACATCAATATCTGCTTCAGCAACAGTACCACTGAAAAAATTAGAATTCATTAATTGCTTATAGGAGAGAGGTCGGGTGATTGCATCAGCTGGGTTTTTAGAGCCTGCACAGAATTTAAACTTAATAGGAAATTCTTCACACATTCTGCAGATACTATCTAATCTATTTTTCACAAAGATGCTTAAATTACGCAATTTATCAAACTTTGTAACGTGTGCTGATAACCAATGTAAGCAAACTAGACTATCTGTGTATAGATCCATCCCTACTATGTTAATAGGCTCAACACAATTAGAACCACTTAATTCTCCTCTAATATCATGTAATACTTCAGTCCCTAAAGAAACTGCCTGAAATTCAAGAGAAGGTATGGATTTAGATTCTAATTGTTTGTTAACAAATCTGTTCTTAGCCATGACAAAGTTTGTTTTTTTAGTTCTCAAATTATATAAGAACACAACACAGCCATAAATGCTTCTAGAACTGTCTGTATATGCAATCAAATTATATATATCATCTCTCCTACCAACAAATCTATTAACTGAAATCGTTGGAGAAGAATTTAGCTGTTTAGCAATATTATTCCATTCTCTTAACAGATCCTCAGATAGCCTATTGTCCCAACCAATTTCTTTATTGCACTGCAAAGAATGCATGAATATTCTAGCTCTATTTAGTAAAGGTCCACAAAAATTAAAGATATCAAAATTTGATGCAATTGAACTCAAAATCTGCCTTTTAGATGAAGCATTCTTATCCAACACTAATTTCTGTGTGGACAAAGAATCTGTCTCTGTATTCCAAAGCAATCCAAAAAGTTTGGTCACAGGGGTCGACTTCTCACCAGTTTCTCCATCAATGGAACTCTGCAAAGATTTACAATTTGTCATAAACTGTTGTACTTCAAATCCATAAGGCTCAAAAATCTGCTTCAAATTATCGAAGGCCCATTTCAATTTGACAGGGTCATTGAATGAAATCGCGCAATTATCCATATAACATAAATCATAAATATTTCTCTTCAAATTCCTAATTTGTAGCGAATCATTCTTTATATCAATCATGAGAATATAATATAAAGCTAAAAGCAGTAAAGCAGGACTAGGTCTAAGACCAAAAGGAAGCCGAACATGTTTGTACACTATCAATGAAAAATCATTCTTGGCAACATTTCGGTACCAATAAAACAAAAGCTTTTGCTGATCAGATTCAGGCAGCACAATTTGCAAGAAGGCTTTTTTCAAGTCAAAGCACAGGACATTGCTATCAAATCTCAATTGCAGTATAGAAGTAGATACTTTCTTATTAAGGCAAGGGCCCGCTAACATTGCCTGATTGTGGCTGACTGTTAAAGACTTTGAGGGATCATTTTCACAAATATTAGAAAGAAAAACATTTCTACATTTACTACTCTCCTTTTCGAACCTGAATACGGGCATGTGTGGCAAAAAGGAAAAACTAGGGTGCTCCTCCAGGAACTGAGATAAATTATCTACCCTCTCTATTATACCTAGACTCTCTTGTTCTCTGAAAACCTCGTCTATCATTCCAAGAGACTTACCATCTTTGTGATATCTCTTAAAATTAGACTTTAGAACCAACTTTGAAAGAGTTTGATTTTTACCGAGAAGATGAGACACTTTCTTATTCCACAAGATAGGAAGCACTAGTCTCCCATCATCACTGCGTGTAACAGAATTCAAAACATAATTTATCAAATGCACATCATTTTCGACACAAGATTCATTATACAGAGTTTTATCATAATTCAATATCTGAGAACACTGTTCAGAAAGAATAGCATCGGTAGCCTTTTTTAGTTCTGATTGAACAAGATTACCTTTATCATCTAGTACAACATAATTTACTTCATCAGAAATACATTCAGTATTAGTGGAATGATCTTTCAAAATACTGGAGGTTTAAAACTTATCAAATGGCAATAAATTATAATCAAGAGCGAATTCAAATATTTATTTTACATAAACAGAACTATCACTGAAATATGTATTAAGGAAAATGGCTCAGGATCGTAGATGGTCTTATTGCTTCTTGGTATTCAAGCGAGGTATCCGTCCTTATGAAGACCGATGATGCGACCTCACTAATAACCCCCAATACCAGAAAAGTCCTCAGGATCTATAAATATGTCATAAATACGCTCAATTAATCGAGAGCAAATATACGAAAATATATCAACAAAACTATTTAACTGCCAGTTAATATAATAAATGCATGAAGCAAATATGAACTCGAACGAGCAGAATAAAACAAGACACTTCACAAATATAAGTAGTTAAACCGGCAATAAATTCTAAATTTTAAATGAAAACAATATGGTTGGTCCTTTGGATGATATTTTATGGTTCAGGTTAAGGAGACAATTCATTCAAAGTGAATGAGTAACTCGAGTGAAATTACAAGGCACAAGCATCAATGTGGTTTGCAACTTACCTCCACTCTAAGCAAGCCTCTCTAGGTCAATTGCAGTTGTCGTTGTTAATTAAAAAATCGATGCAACTCCATGGTATAGTAGCCTCAAGAAGTAATCCAAGTGCTCGCACTTCCAAGCAGGATCATCCTCGACCAACGGTCACACTAGTCACTTAATGCTCCATATTAAAGTTTATGCTGGATTGGTGAAAAATATTAGTGAAGAGTTGACACGCCCTTCTTAGCTGCTGAGTGAAAATGCACATCATTTTCGACACAAGATTCATTATACAAAGTTTTATCATAATTCAATATCTGAGAACACTGTTCAGAGAGAATAGCATCGGTAGCCTTTTTTAGTTCTGATTGAACAAGATCACCTTTATCATCAAGTACAGCATAATTTACTTCTGCAGAAATACATTCAGTATTAGGGGAATGGCCTTTCTCAGGCTTAATAATAGTCACTGAATCAGCCTCAGAATGATTAAGTAATACGCTTGGATTCCTTGTAGAATTACTGCGGTGAGGAATACTTTGTAAATTTCTCAGGTATTCATTAACATTTCCAGAAAGCATAATACCAAGGGAAGTTTCCAAATATGCAGAGGGAACACCAGAGCCAAACAATTTCGTTATTTCTGGTAAACAATGAATAGAATGAGTTCCAAGTATGAACTTAATATCAGAGATCATATCCTCCCCTTCTGCCAAAAATTTATCTGCAAATTTATATCCCTTTTCCATAAATCTTTCAACAATTCGACTCAAACCTGGAAGAATTAGCTTTGTATTGATTTCTGGAAGGCAGATTGCTTCCACACAAAAACTGTTCACATTATTATTTAAATTAACACGAACAACATTAGTCAACAATTTTCTTTGAGAGTTAATACCTCTTACAGTGACACTGAAATTTGACTCCAATACTTCCAAATTATTTCGCTTTGCAAATTCAGCATCAATAAAATTAAGCTGAGAACCACTGTCTTTAAGACAACGCATTTGCTCATTATTAGACAAAACAACCGAGAAAGTGGGTAAAATGGAAGCCCCAGTATGTGAAAGGACCTTATTGCAATCTATGCTTATCATACCATTTGTTGCTCCAAGGGAAGAACCCTTTTCTTTATTGACGTTATCAGTAGCCACTTTAACATTATTATCACACAAAAAACTGAAATGCCAATCGTTACATTTGTTACATTTTCTCAAGAACCTGAATCTACATGCACTTGTTTTATGAGGATTAGCACATTTAGTGCAAGCATTCAACTTAAGCAGCCTTTCGACCTTTGCCTTTGGAGAGGCATAAACCTTACACTTGTTAACTGGATGATTAGCATTTTCGGAACCATTTTCGTCCCTACACAAAATACAACCCTTTAATTTCACTGCACTGGAAGAGTCAACCTGTACGTTACTAGCGAAACTTAATGTTGATCTAGCATCTGACTGAACTTTACGATTAACTTTCTTCTCCTGATATCTTTTCTGAACCCCAAGGTAACGCTCTGTGGCCTCAAAAATATTATCCTCAATATCCTTAAGCAAAGGTTTGTTTTTATTTGTAATTTGAGTTAATTGTAATTTAAGACCATCATTCATAGCATCCCAAAAGAAATAGTGCAAGACATCATCAATGGTTATGGAAAGTGCAGCAAACGAGTTTTTAATGCTTCTCATCTTACCAATAAAGGCATATGGGTCAGAGTCATACGTTAATTTTAATCCTGAAAGGGCAAGCATAGTTTCAAATTTCTGACTTAATTCAGAACCAAAAGCTTTTTGTAACAAGGCTTTGGCTTCCTCATAATTCTGTTCAGTAGAAGATAAAGACTTCACAAGAGCTAATGGCTGTTTACCTAGTTGATTTTGGAGATAAATAAATTTAAGATAAGAGTCTACTTTCATTGTCTCCATAGCCTTCTCAAAATCCTTAAAAAGTTTTTCTATGCTTTCCCCCTCAGAATGATTATATACAGGAAGAGGCAAACATGGGTATTTAATATTAGGAGAAGGGTTACTAGGCAAGGGAATTTCTGCTGTGACTTTCTCGAGCATAGCTAATGATGATAAAATATTATCCGTATACATAGCACAACAATCTAGTTCTTCTTCGATATCAGATTCATCCTTTTTTTCACTGAAAAGCATATCCACTATCTGAGAGTCCAAACTATCTAACTTTGTTTTTAAATTTTGAAGGGATAATACAAAACTAATCCTTTCTTGCTCAGTGAGAGTACCATATTTAAGCCTTACACTGTCACACTTTTTGGTCACCTGTGTTCGACAATGACCACGTGAAATCTTAAGAGCCTTAAACTTCTCCATATTGCATGTAAATTCAGCTAAAACTTAAAAAGTAGAAATGTGCAATATATAATGGAATAAACCCATTAGCAAATTCAGAAATTACCCATTAGCAAATTCAGAAATTAAGCAAATCGTTATCGAAGGAAATATAACCTATGCAAATTCGCAAATATTCACAAAAAATATGACCAACACAGCAAAATAATAGACAAGTAAAATATTAACGAAGCAAAAAAATGTGTGACCGCGATCGAAAGATTGAACCCGACGAGGAAGAACACCATGAAGCAAAAGACCTTTATCGTGCCCCACGTTGGGCGCCATTTTCAAAATACTGGAGATTTAAAAATTATCAATGGCAATAAATTATAATCAAGAGCAAATTCAAATATTTATTTACATAAACAGAACTATCACTGAAATATGTATTAAGGAAAATGGCTCAGGATCGTAGATGGTCTTATTGCTTCTTGGTATTTAAGCGAGGTATCCGTCCTTATGAAGACCGATGATGCGACCTCACTAATAACCCCCACTACCAGAAAAGTCCTCAGGATCTATAAATATGTCATAAATACGCTCTATTAATAGAGAGCAAATATACGAAAATATATCAACAAAACTATTTAACTACCAGTTAATATAATAAATGCATGAAGCAAATATGAACTCGAACGAGCAGAATAAAACAAGACACTTCACAAATATAAGTAGTTAAACCGGCAATAAATTCTAAATTTTAAATGAAAACAATATGGTTGGTCCTTTGGATGATATTTTATGGTTCAGGTTAAGGAGACAAATCATTC
>NW_027168755.1:50000-57590 GCF_036898095.1 Palaemon carinicauda | reverse complement strand
GAGAAACTAATGTCTTGAATTGAAATTCGCTCTGTAATTATGTTTGTTTATCCATATGGAACAAGCAGACCAAGTTTTATCAAAATCGAACAGTAAATAAGCACACAGAAAGAAAAAAACGAGGAGGTTAGGTTAGGTTAGGTAGTGATGGTGATGGAGGGATACCTAGAAATAAATATTCACCAAAAATTAAAATTTCGATTTAGGGAAAAAAACCTTCTGTGTTTTTTCTAGGTATTATGTCACTTAATGGCCTAAAACATCTAAATATTATATTACTTAAGCATAAGAGCAGGACAAGCAAAGAAATACACCCCTCTCCCGAAAAAGAAAAAACGAGAAATATTTCTTTGCTTGTCCTGCTCTTATGCCTTAAGTAATATAATATTTAGATGTTTTAGGCCATTAAGTGACATAATACCTAGAAAAACACAGAAGGTTTTTTCCCTAAATCGAAATTTCAATTTTTGGTGAATATTTATTTCTAGGTATCCCTCCATCACCATCACTACCTAACCTAACCTAACCTCCTCGTTTTTTTCTTTCTGTGTGCTTATTTACTGTTCGATTTTGATAAAACTTGGTCTGCTTGTTCCATATGGATAAACAAACATAATTACAGAGCAAATTTCAATTCAAGACATTAGTTTCTCACTGGTCACCAAACAACTTTAAGTCGCTAGCTCCAATTTTCACATTTTTATTCATAAAATCCTTTATTTTCCCTGTAGGATGATAAAACTTACAGAGGATATGCCTTATTATAGTGCTAACAATGCCTCAAAATTTCATTAGCCTGTCTTGATTAGTGTATTTTTGGCAAATATTTTTACAATTAGCACCCTCTCACCCGGAGCCTACCCTTAAGGTACCAGAATTCTAACTCCTGGAGCGAGTATCCCTCGTGAAAGGGATATCGCGACATATCAGAGGACGTATTCTAGACACGTCACATGGCAATCTACTACCTAAATAGAGATTCGTCTCGTAAGAGGGAGATTGACGAGATACGAATTCGGGAAGAAAAAGGGGGGAGCCGCTCCCAAGGCCTCCCAATCCCCCGATTCGTATGCGTGCCTGGCGCCAATCCTGGCGCCTCTGTATTCCTTGTAGCGTACACGAGGTGCTACAGATACTGTATGTAGGGAGGGGTCCTACAGCCCTTTCTTAGAAAGGCAAGGGCGGGTCCATCAGGACGACATGGCTATCTCACCCAAAAATAGATTTTTCGCTTCGCTCAAAATCCGTTTTTTGGGCTCAAGCCATGTCGTCCTGATGGAAGTGTACCAGAGCATTACTGTATCTGTGGATTCTCAGAACGTGCCGTACTCCCCGGAGATATTTATTCCCGGTCGACTAGACCTAGACACCTAAGATGTTACCGTTATACATCTTTTCAACTAACTATAAACTATGTTAGAGCTTCCTGCCCCCTACAGGGAAGAGTCCTACTAGACTCTGGAAAGTCTCGAAGAGTACATATATCTATGTATGAATATCAGGCAAGCTAATATAGTGGTCTCGCCCTATATTAAGTAAAGCATAGTTTGTAAAGGACCACTGCGTCAATATGAAATATCGACCAGTTTTCCGCACAATACTTGTATTGGCCAAAGGTTTTATATCCGCATAGGAGGAAAACCAATGCAACCTAGCTTGCATAAAGGAACAATTCTATTAGAATTATCCCAGATAAGGTACATAGAATGAATGCTCAATTATACCAATAAATTGACACAGGTGAAGGAGACGCAAGGTTCTCAAGAACAAGCTTATTGACAGACAATAAACAGACAGGTTAACCACAATTATACATATATGTATAAGAAGAGGATAACCCAAAACTTTAAGCATAAGTATGATAGTAAACAGGGCTTGTTTGTCTGAAAGAAAAACATTAGATGCCACTTTTAAGATACCGAGGTATCAAAGTCATAAAAGCCTGTATTACAAATCAATGACATTAGCGTTAGAAACGCCCGGCACACATGTCTGCACTTATGCTAGGTTCACCTTCGGAAGTGAACAGTCTGGATGGGCAACACAGTGCCCTCACTTAGTTTGTAGTACAGTATGTAACTACACACTCACCCTGGAATTAATCGTCCCAATTAAGACCACTGTTCCTCGCAGAGTTAAACAGTAGGGTTAACACCGCGACCCACTGCTACCACAGATCTCTTTTAGTTCCTCTACTTGCTTCGCATAGTGGCGAAAGAACACTCTGGAAGACTTCCAGCCAGTGTATGAACGGAGATGTTCAAAATCCATGCAATTAAAGAAATTTAAGAATGAGGCAACTTTCCTCGGATCGTGACCTGCGGGTGTATTGTCAGGATCCGCTCTGCGAATAAAATATGTGATTTTTGCTCTGAGTTGATTCAGAGATAAATTTGAGCCTGATGTTTCTCCCCTGAATAGTTGACCACCCTTGAAGTCTGAAGTTCTATGAAGATAGACCTTTAGGCATTCTACTGGACATAGAGATGCATCTTCTTTCAGAGGGCAGATTCTCCAGGGACCCCACCTGTTGGTGGGTAACTCATTCTTGGCGAGAAACGTAGGATCCGGAAACAGGTTCAGTTCTTCCCCATCCAGGAACTGAACACGACCTGCCTCTCTCGAGAGGCTACAATTTCACTAACCCTGGCCCCGGACGCGAGTGCAAATTAGGAAAATAACTTTTGTGTCAAATCCTTTAACGCACATTCTTCATTGCTCAACAGAGAAGCGAAATGAAGAACTTGTCTAAAGACCATGAAATGGGCTTTGGAGGTGCTGAAGGTCTGAGCCTAGCACAGGCTTTCGGGACTTTATTAAAGATCTCGTTACCTAGGTCGACCTGGAAGGCATATAGAATGGGTCTTGTCAAAGCAGACTTACACGCTGAAATCGTGTTCGCTGCCAACCCTTGACCATGGAGGTGGGGAAAAAGGATAAGCAGAAGTCTGTCAAGATCTCCTGCGGAATCTTCGCCTTGACAAAAGGCCACCCATTTTCTCCAAGATGACTCATATTGCCTTCTAGTAGATTTGCATTTATATTCCTCAAGGAAGTCTATACTGGCTTTCGAAATCCCGAAACGCTTTCTCACCGCTAGGGAGAGAAAAACATGACCTGCAGGGTCCGGGTTTTCTGTAATGAAGCGCAGACAGTTGACTTCTGGACTCGCTGGGTCAGAACTGGATCTGGTAGTGGTACAAACTTCAGCTACAGTTCCAATGCCAGGAGGAACCACACGCTGTTCGGCCACTTGTGGGCCACTATTGCCGCTACCCTTTGAAGGATCTCAGTTTGTTGAGGACCCTCAACAGAAGGTTGTGAGGAGGGAACAGATAAATCTTGGACCATCTGTTCCAGTCGAGGGACATCGCGTCCACTGCTTCCGCTAAGGGGTCCTCGTACGGGGCACGTACAGGGGCAACTTCTTGTTGTCTTTCGTCGCAAAGAGGTCTATCTGCAGTTCTGGGACTGATTCAGAATGAAGGAGAATGATCCTGCGTCTAAGGACCATTCCGATTCTATCGGTGTGAACCTGGATAGAGCGTCCGCTGTCACATTGCGGACTCCTTGAAGGTGAACTGCCGACAGGTACCACTTCTTCTTTTCCGCCAATCGGAAGACGGCCAACATCACCTGGTTGAGAGGTGGTGACCTCGATCCTTGTCGATTCAAGTATCTTACAACTACCTCGCTGTCTATTACCACTTTCTGTGGAACGAATGACACGGGGAGACTTTCTTTAAGGTAAGGAGCACTGCCCTAGCTTCTAGAAAGTTTTATGAGAAAGGTCTTGAATAGCCTGGACCAAGTCCCCTGGACTTTTTTTCCGATGAGAGTGACCTCCCCATCCCTCCTTTGAGGCGTCTGAGTGAATCGTCACCGACGGGGGAGGTGGCTGAAGAAGAACCTGACATCTTTAGATGTCTGGCTTGGGACCAAGGCCTGAGAAGAGTACTTAGCCGAAGCGGCTGGTCTTCTCAGATCTCTTCACGCGTTTGATGCATAACTTCTCCAAACTCCGATTGCATCCTTTAGCTGTGCTCTAGCACTGGGTCTGTCACCGAAGCAAACTGGAGAGAGCGCAGTACTCTCTCCTGCTCGTGTCTTGATATCCTTTCGGAATCTTGAAGTCTCTTGACAGAACCCGCTATCTCCTTCCTTTTCTTCGCTGGGGTGGAGAAACGGTGTGACAAAAGGTCCCAGTGGATCTTAGCCACTGGAACTTTTGAGATGGAGAAAGTCGAGACTTTTTCTGTTGATCTTGAAGCCTAGGTACTCTAGGAACTGGATCACTGACTGGAAGCTTGCAAGCATTCTGTCTCGGATGCTGCCCACACCAACCAGTCGTCCAGGTAGGCTACTACCTGAATTCCCTTTAGGCGAAATTGTTTGAGAGCTACGCTCGCAAGCTTCGTAAAAATCCTTGGGGCTATGTTTAGCCCGAATGGCATGGCTCCGAAGGCGTGTAGTCTTCGCTGTAGCCTGAACCCTAGGTAGGGGGAGAGTCGATGGCTAATTGGAATGTGCCAGTAGGCATCTGACAAGTCTATAGAGACGGAATATGCCCTCTTGGGCAGTAAGGTCCTTATGTGTTGCAGTGTTAGCATTTTGAATTTGTAATTCACTTTGAACTTGTTAAGTGGCGACAAGTCCAGAATGACTCTGAGCTTTTCCGAGTCTTTCTTGGGAACACAAAACAGCCTCCCTTAGAAATTGATGGGCTTCACCCTTTTTCTCCAACCGTTCTTGAACGTAGTCCTCCATAACGGGGGTGGAGTGTTGGAAAAAACCGAAGGTACGGGGGTGGAGTGCTGTACCAGCTCCCGCCCAATCCATTCTTGAGTAGGCTGTGGGCCCAGGGATCGAAGGTCCACCGATCCCGAAATTTCAGAAGTCTCCCTCCTACCGGTATCACCTCACTTGGACTGTTGTCCTGAGGTCTTGCCTTCCTGACCACGACCACCCCTAAATCCCCTTCCCCTTGAGGAGCGTCTAGACGAGCCTCTGGCTGCTCCTCTAGGCTTTGCTCGGAAGGAAGTAGACTGCCCTTCGAACGCTGGGGTGAATGCCGTGGACTGTGTCGACACGGCCTGGGGTACCCACTGAAAGGTGGTCGGGGTTTGTGCCACGATCTGGGGCACTGGGGGCAATGGCAATTGCAGTTGCTGTTGCTGTCTAAGAGGCTTGGCTGGCCGAGACGGTAGCCTAGTCCTCATAGTCTTCCTCTTTGGTTGAGGACCCTCATCCGGGGAAGACTTTCTTTTGATAGCCAGGTCCCACTTCTGGAGAAGGTTTCTATTCTCCAAGGTGGCTTTATCAAAAACTTCTTTGACCAAGTCGGTAGGGAAAAAGGTCTTTTCCCCAAATGTTGGAGGAGATTAGTTTCTTTAGCTCGTGCCTCACTGTAGCCGAGGTAAACACGAACTCCCTACCAGCTCTCCTTGCCTTGACGAAGCCATAAAGGTCCTTCGTCACTGTGGCCAGATGAGGCTTGGCCACTACCATGAACATTTCATGGACCTTGGGGTCACTTGCCATCGTCTCGAGAGTAGTCTGAAGAGACATTGAGGCAGTCAGTCTTTCTTTTGTATCGAGCTCACTTCGCAAAAGAAAGTCAGACAGCTTAGGGGGGTCCTTGCCGAACTGACGTCCGGCAATATCAGCCTCCAACTTTCCACTTAGAACGTAAGATGGACGTCCTTCCAATCTTTGTGGTCCATAGGCAGGGCCAGCGACAAGGGTTTACACTCCTCTAGGGAGGGGCAAGACTTGCCGGCCTCGATTGCTTTTAGTACAGCCAGAAACCCTTTCTGTAAAAAGGGGGAAGGCTCTAGTAGGCGAGGACACAAAGGAAGGGAGCTTCCTATTCAATGCAGCTACCTTTGAGTTAGAGAAGCCCCTCTCTTTCATCGAAGATGAAAGTAGAGCTTGAGCCTTAGCATGGTCATCACTATGACCTCCTTCGGCTCTGCCTCCTCCTTTGAAGCTGGTTCCTTCCTCAGCCGGACATAACAGTCCGGATATGGTGCCTTGCTGGGCCAGAATTCCACCCTCCAGGGGAACTGAGCCCAGCATATCCGAGATGACGATCTTTCCAGTCGTCATCGACATGTGCTCAGCATACCTCCATGGGTTAGCATCCGAGCACAAAGGAAGGTCTTTCACATTGAGCTTTTCTGGGGCCCATGTGATTCTGCAAGGCACTGCATTCGCAGTTCCATTGCAGCCGCCTTCTCCTGGTTCTCCTTCTGCATTTGTTGGATCATTCCAACAATAGAAGAGAGGGCCTGTCCCAGCTCTACTGGGAGACCGGCCGATGTAGAGGGACTTGAACTTCATCCTGGGCTTCTGCAAGGAGGTCTTCCTCCTGACACCCGTCCACATCAGATATCCTGTCATTTAGCTAGATGTCTTGCATCGCGACCGCGACTTCAGCATCCACCTGGATCTGAACATAGGGGATCTCCTCTTGAGGCTGGGGAATCACTGCCTCAGCTGATGCCTTAGGGAAAAGATACGCCCTCATCTTCTCACTTGGAAGATAAGGGCCAGAAGTGTACTTTTGGAAGCCCCTTACCCAGGTACGAAGCTTCTTCCTAGCTATTTAAATGTCTCATTAATCAGGTTAGTGCACACAGTACATACCTGAGGGTCCCAATACCGGAGATCATCCTTGGAGACAGCGTATGCTGCGTGTCTCCTACAAAACTCATGTCCGCAGAGGTTCTTGCTGCTGACATTGCAGAAAGCACTTCCCCACTTCGGAGTGTCCTTCTGTAAAGAGAAGAAATTTCCATGAGTGTCAAGTGAACTATGTATCACTGGATATGCATAGTATAGCATAACAATTCATAAATGAAAGACACACACTTGTGTTTCCCTCACAACCCATTGTTGCAGCCTTCCAGATAATAAAATCAAAAAATTGGTTTATCTCTACTAGAGTAACCAATGCAAGGTTTCCATAGGAAACAGGTGGAGCTCACACCTAGGCAATGATTTTAAAATCCTGGATAATAGACGGGGAAGAACTCTGCTTCCTGTCTGAGGGCAACAGCAAAGGGCTGTGTAAGAAAACACAATAGTGTTAGAAGATACAGTGCTGTACCTAAACTTTTACTATAGTTTTCTTCTTACTGTATATGCTATACAGAAGAATACTAGTACAGTATAGGAGGATGTGTGCCGGCCTGCCTTTGCCGGCCGGCACACACCACAATTAGCTTTAAAGTATACTACTTAACAGCTATAGGGCGGCAGCCCTCTGGTTCAAATGCCTGTGCCGGCGGCAGCAGCTGCCGGCCAGCAACAGCCAGTGTTGGCCGGCAATGATTGCCGGCCAGCAACTACACAAGGTAGTACCCAGCTGCCGGCCACACTCTTGGTGACCGGCAGACAAGGACTGACATAAGCCGGCCGGCAAAGGTACGAGACCGATGCCAGCCGGCAGCAAAAGAACCAGAAGACTACCCCTGCCCGGCTGCCGGCCTCATAGGCCGGCAGCCGGCCTCATAGGCCGGCTGCCGGGACAGGTACAGCACTAGAAGAAAAAAGAATGGATGCCGGGATAAGAGTGTACACGACCCC
>NW_027168755.1:15000-45000 GCF_036898095.1 Palaemon carinicauda | reverse complement strand
ATCTAAATTCCCTAAAAGTGGTTAGATTCACAGTCTTCATAGTGATCTAAATTCCAAAACAAGAGATTGTTCTCTGTAAATTATTAGTGTTTATCTAAATATCCCTTACAAAATAATTGATTCACAGTCTTTACCATCATCTAAGGTCCATAATGTCAGATTATTCTTAAATGCTTGTCAGTATTTATCTGAATTTGTTAGTAAATAACTGATTCATAAACTTTACCATCATCTAGAGCCAATAATAAGATATTTTTCATAATTTATTATGATCATTTAACTAAAATCGATAAAATAAAAAATTGGATTCATAGACTTTCCTATCCTTTAAAGTCAATAGAAGCAATTTGTTCCTGATTAATCATGATTATTTATCTAAATGCTCTAGAAAATGGTTGATTCATAGTCTTTACCATCATCTAAAGTTCATAATAGCAGTTTTTTTTTTCAATCAAATGGGATTATATAGCTAAAACCCGTAAAAGATATTTAATTTATAAATTTTGCCATTATCTAAACTTCATAACAACAGAATATTCATAATCAATTATGATCATTTATCGAAATACACAGGTAAATGACTGAGTCACAGTCTTTACCACCATCTAAAGTCCATAATAACAGATTGTTCTTAATCTATTGTGAACATTTATTTGAATTACCTGGAAAATACTTGATTCATAGTGTTGAGCATCTTCTAAAGTCCATAATAATAGACTGTTCTTAATTATTTGTGAGTATTTATCTAAATTCTCTAGAAAATCCTTGATTCATAGTCTTGACCATCATCTAAAGTTCATCCATAATAACAGACTGTTTTTAATTTATTGTGTGCATTTATCTGAATTCCTCAGAAAATACTTGATTCATTGTGTTTAAAATCCTCTAAAGTCTATCATAACAGATTTTTCTTAATCTATTGTGAGTATTCATCTAAATTCCCCAGAAAATAATTGATTTCACGTCGAGGGACCGTCAGGAAAAATTCAAGTGACAGGAGGCAAGAGATTGAGAAACTCAGAATTATTTGCATGTATAAATAGTTGATTATTCCTTTACCTTTTCTACTTGATGTGGATATAGGCTTACTTTCTTTTTTAGGTAGGTAGCGACGGATATTTAATTTGTTCATTGAGCAGTATTTGCAAACTTTGATCAGTTTTTTTGTCAATGGTCTACTCTCCCAGAATAATGATAATCCCTTTTATTAGTAGCTTTCAAGCCATACGTATACAAAACATGATTAAAATATGTTTTCTGAATTTTTCTTAATCAATTTGAAAAGAAAATAAATCTTGGTCCCTGTTTTCAATTTATTAATAGACGTTGTTTTTCTTTTATATATATGTAGTTCTCAAGCCGCATGCGTGCATATATACCATGGTTAAAATATTTTTTCTTTTGAAATATGTGCAATGGTGATATATAAAATATACCCATTTTTTAGACCAATTGAAAAAAAAAATATTGGATCCAATTCCTTCTTTTATTGATAAAAGGATATTTGAAATAATGATATGGCATTTCAATTTCAATGTACACCATTTTCTCCTTCCTTCTTTGTACCTTTATCAATTATATACCCTCATTGACTTGATACCCCATTATGCTCTTTCCTCTTTTTATATTAAGATTCTTTCTAAGGATGAATAATGCATTGTAATATTTTTTATTTGTCTTTAATTCTCAACTTATTTTTTTCTTGATAAATATTGATAAATAGTGTGGTTTTGTAATGGTGTAATGAAATACAAACAATCTGATACAAGTGTGTTCGGTAACTAGATCTGGGATAGGGTTAATTACGGAAAGGTGATTAGGTTACATACAAATGGTCCCTTTGAAGGCTGAATGAAAAGGAAGCCACAAATTTCACGGTGAACAAGGTCATTCAATTCAGATCTTTTTCTTCAATACGGCGAAAATGAAGCAGAATCTGATTGGGTATCAGTCTCTGTTGTATTCAGAAAATATCTTACTTGTTGAACTCAGTCGTTTATAATAAAATACGTATCGATGTACTCTAGAGTTTCCGTAAGACGATTTGCATAACTTTAATTAAGGAATCGAGCGTTTTTAGGAATCCACATGTGCCTTTCCATTCACGTTTTCTATCTTTTACTTTTGCAGTAGACAACGAGCCTTGTGATATATACATTATAATATTTGTTCTACACACAAATACAAGAGCTGCAAGAGTCATTATGCTGGCCATAACATGGGCGGTTTAAAGGTCGCTCATGAGTGCCTGAGGCAAGGGTCAGTGATAATGCCAGAGCAGGATAGAACCCTAAAAACTAACTAAATACACATATGATCACCACCCAAGCCTCCTTTTCACCCAAGTTAGGACCAGGGAGGGCCATGCAATGGCTGCTATAATGATTCAGAAGGTAAACCTATAGGCTCCTCTAAAACTTCTATCTCTAGCTCACAAAGATGGTGAGGTTGCATACACTACAAGAAACTACGGAGCTTCAGCGTGTTTTAATCCCCAGTCCAGCAGTTAGGGACGTTTCTCAGAGTAGAAAGCGGGTTCTACTTACTCGTTTTTCCATTTCAATCAACCCAAAATGTCAGTCCTGAATCTGAACAAACACAATCCAACTCCCAGCAATTCCTAGGAAGTGTTCATTTTTAATTATTCCAGTTCATTCAAATTTAATCTTATGATTTATTTTACCTCCCTTATGCCTGTTTCCGTTAACTTCACCTTCTTTTACAGATCGTTTTAAGAGCCTTTGATTATTATATTCGCTTGGCAGTTCGCTACAAGGTTCTTCATAAAATCGGCTCATTTTTCTTTATTTTCTTCACTACGCTATTTATCCCTGTTGGCACCCTTGGACTTGAAACCTCCTGCTTTTTCAACTAAGATTGTAGCTCAGATAATAATAATAATAATAATAATAATAATAATAATGCTACTACTACTACTACTACTACTACTACTACTACTACTACTACTACTACTACTACTAATAATAATAATAATAATAATAATAATATGTGCTACAAGTAACTGATCCAACTTTTCTAGGTCGGTTTTCTCGTTGGCAAAAGAGGTTCCATAATACTGAGTACTATTTATCACTAATTGGTTATCTTGACTACCAAAAAACTCTGAAGTTATTAATATATACTGATACTATATGCATTCATATTATTTTGAATTATCGTTTTGAAGGAACACTAATTCCCAAACCTGTGTGGCATTTTATCATCATCATCATCATCATTATTATTATTATTATTATTATTATTATTATTATTATTATTATTATTATTATTATTATATAGATATTTAAAGAAAAATAATGCCTATACAAAGGATAATAAAATGGCAAAAAGTCCTTTGTTAAAGAATTTCTCCATTTATTAATAATTCTTCTCTTAAAGCACTGATTATTTCTACTTCATGCAGAGATAATACTTTCGATTCTTTTAATAAAATGAAAAAAATCTCTTGAATTCCAATAGTGATGTTAATTACAAATAAGGGAACTGTAATCACTTTTCATAGAGAGTCAGATACATTTTGAATAAATGTATAAACGACGGTGATTTAAGTATATATTAATATTGATTCCAATACTGCAAACGTTAGCCCCATAGAATAATTATGTGGAAACAACTACGAGAACATACACATGCACGCACGCACACAAGTAAAAATTTAGAATGAATCCATATTCTAATCTTATATAGGGAAAATAAAGGGTCAGGAAAACTCCGTTTTCTTTCTTTCATTAATTAAAGCATTGATGGCTGGACTTAGAATTATAGGAAGTGGTGAAAGTAGATATTAAATTGGATTAGATATTTTCATTTTTTAAATTTTGCGAATTGATATAATTGAGTATCAATTGTTTATCTATTATTTATCATATTTGATTAGTTTTGTTGTTTACCCTTTATGTTAACTTCTTACTTTTTTTATATGCATTATTTTTATATTAATTTCACTTTACTTGGCAAAATTCTTTAAATATCTATTAGTTTCAGTTTAAGAGGAAGGTGCCTATATTTCTAATAATAATAATAATAATAATAATAATAATAATAATAATAATAATAATAATAATAATAATAATAATAATAATAATAATAATGATATCATTATTATCTTTTATTTTCATTAATAATAATAATAATAATAATAATAATAATAATAATAATAATAATAATAATAATAATAATAATAATATCATTATTATCTTTTATTATCATTAATAATGATAATAATAATAATAATAATAATAATACTAATAATAATTAAAAAGAAAACAAAGAAAACTAGAAAGATTGACCTTTTGAGGAAATGACTGATATATCTTATGAATCTACTAAAAGGTCAAAGCCGCTGGGTTGGTGGAAGTAACCGTTGAGAATCAGCAACAATGGTTTGTGAAAACAGCCGTATTTACTAAAAGGGAAGAGCAGATGTAACTTTTACTCCGCAATTTTACGAAGCTGTTATTATAATTTCTTATTTTTTCTTGAATAATTATATCAATAAGAATAATTTTATTTATTATTTCAAGAAGTTGCCACATTTCATGTGATGGTGATAATTTCTGAGAAATACGAGGAATGCCTTAAATAATTCGTTGGACTTTGAAAAGCGACTTAGGGAATATATCAGGCTTTAATATATATACGAAGTTCAACGTTAGTATATGTGCGAAGTCATATTGGAAAATTATTAATGAAGTAAAGAAAACAAACGAGGTCAAATATATGATAATAAATTTGGGCATGTATTTAAAATCTTAAATATAGAATATTAAGTGAGATTCATAGGGAACATAAAATCTGTGGAAATCTGGAGAAATAGACAACATGATAAATGTAGATACAGATGGGCAAAACATAATGAAACTCTCGGTGCACAATATGCACGAATCATTATGACATCAGGGAACGTATAACTGTGAAATAGTGGTGGCCGACTTGCAACATGTTGGTAGCCCTGCTCTTTGGAGCATGCTAGGTTAATTCTTTAAGTTAGTAGGCATCGGACCTCCTGTGCACCATAGGTCTATATATGACGACCTTGTGTGTACCTATCGATTTTTACCTTTCTGACATGGAACCTTTGGTAAGGTTTACATTAAGGATATTACCTGGTTTGCATGATATACTATAGATATAGATTTGTACTGTGTTAGGAAAGAATATCATCTACGAAAATACTTTGGTTTAAACGTAAATACAGAAAAAGTTATATACTTCAACTGATGAGAGAAATCTCATATAATGACTGGGACAGAAAAGGGGATTGACAGTAATTGTTATTATATGGTTTGAAAGCTAATTCTAAAAGAAATGTATGGAGGGTTGGTGGAAAATAAAATGGAGTAGGAAGGATTTTTTCTGTCTATAAATTCTTGTGAAATAACTGTCTTTCCTTTCAAAAAATCTGGAACTGCTGTAATTTCCTGAAAAAAAATCGAAATAAAGGACCATTGTAACCTGATGTGAATTTTTACTACTTCAACGAAAATTGTCATGATTATTCCGACTTCACAGCTAAAGTTTCTTGGTAATCTTTGGATTCTTGCTTCATGGGAAGGCCGGCGTTTAACAAGGGTGAATAGGTTTAATACTTTTATTAAATATGAAAATACAGAATATCTACTGAAACTTTGCGATTAGCCTTTTTTTTTTTTTACAAAGACAATTACAACTATATCCTTATGAGATTTGTTTCAAGATTACATTTGAATAAAATGTTAGGAATGAATGATAAATTAATTACATCTCTTCCATCTCATTTTGAGAATATAATTCATTCACTTCTAATGTTAAAGGAAAGATAATGACAATGCTACAACAAACAGTTCTCTTCATCTCTACATTAATGTGAGTCTCCTTCAAAGAGATACTGGGAGTCTTTAATTTGACGCTATTTTGTAAGCTCGATACATGTTTTACAAAAACCTTGGACCGCACGTGTTTCACACACAATAGTACATTGTAACGGTATTTTCTTTTTATTGTTTATCTCGCTCTACACCTCTCTGTTAACAAAAGCGGTTTAAGCCTGTCTAAGCTTTCAACTGGGTTACACAAAGCACTAAAAGAGTTGGAAGACCCGGGCGTACATAGCTGAGGAATATGAAACGTGAAGTGGGAGATGATAAATTGAGAAGTATTGAATGAAAAGCTAAAGATAGAGATGACTGGCGGAGTCTTGCCGAGGCCCTTTAAGCCAATAGGCATAGGAGGAGATGGTGATGATGATAATTCTTGAATTGATTTGTTTGAATTTTTGAGACCTTCTTCCACTGAAACTGTTGTTATAAAAGCTCGCTGTCTGTGGAAATAAAGTTAGTTGTATTCACCTCGTCTCTCAGTTATCATCTACCAGGTGATATGCACAACCTTAACTAGCCCGAATAATCACAGATGTTACTTTAGATTATCCCAGTAATATCATTTTGCTAAGGAATCCTTTTGCAGAAAGTAACAGGTTTCAATATTACATTACTTTGTTGAGAACGAAAGACAAGAGTTTCATCATTATCAAATTAACTTATATAATTCTTCAATTTGAACATAACATTTACATAATATATTGATATTTTATACACCGTAGAATTATAGCTGGTTAAGATGATAACCAGAATCTTATCACGATTAAAATTTGATTTACATTAGAACTTTAGTTGACGGGGATGACTACTTGAATCTTATCAACATAGAAAATCTATTGTACAATAAAGCTTCAACTTATTGAGATTATAACTAGAATCTTACCAAGATTAAGATATAATATACTATAAAACTTCAGCTTCATGGGGAAATAACAAGAAGCTTTCCAGGATTATTAAATAGTGTTCTCTAGAGCTTCAGTTGATTGGGGTTATAACCAGAATATTTCAAGATTAAAGTTCTGATGTGCAGTAAAACTTCATCTGAATGGGATGATAACCAGAAGTTTGCCAAGATTTTAATTTGATATAATATAGAACTTCAGCTGACTGGGATCGTATCCAAAATCTTGCCAGGATTAAAATTCAATGGACAGTGAAACTTCAGCTGATTGAGATGATAACAAGACTCTTGCCAGGATTAAAAGATAATAGACAGTAGAACTTCAGCTGATTGGGATAATAACCCGAAGCTTGCCAAGGTTATAATTCAATAGACAGTAGAATTTCAGCAGACTGGGATGGTAACTAGAATTTTCAAGGATTAGGATTTAACAGACAATATAGATTAAGCAGATTGGGTGCTAACCAGAATCTTGCCAGGATTGAAATTTAATAGACAGCAAAACTTCATCTGATTGGAATGATAACAAGAATCTTTTCAGTAATAAATTTAACAGACAGTATAAAATTAGCTGATTGGTGTGATAACAAGAATCGTACCAGGATTTAAATTTGATAGACAGTAGAACTTCATCTGATTCGGATGATAACAAGAATTTGGCCAGAATTAAATCGTAATAGATGGTAGAACTTCAGCTGACTGGGATGATGACCCAAAGCTTCCCTAGGTTACAATTTAATAGACAATAGCATTTCAGAAGACTGGGAGGATAACAAGAATCTTTCCAGGATTAAGATTTAATAGACAGTATAAATTCAGTCAATTGGGGGTGGTAACCAGAAGCTTACCATGATTAAAATTTAACAGAGGGTACAACTTCAGCTGACCGGGATGATAACCTGAAGCTGGCCAAGGTTACAATTTAATAGATAGTAGAATTTCAGCAGACTGGGATAGTAACGAGAATCTTTCCCGGATTAAGATTTAAGACTGGAATGTTAACCAGAATCTTGTCAGGATTAAATTTAATAGACAGCAGAACTTCAGCTGATTGGGGTGATAACTACAATCAAGTCAGCCACTTTCACGAGAAAAACATAACAAAGAATTAGGATGTCCACAAGACGCAATTCCACAGGAAATATTAGGTTTTTCTTTTATATCCTAATTTCCTAAGGAATTTTAACACTATTCTCTCTCTTCTCCTCTGATCTGTTCTACTATCTCCTTATATTTTGAGTCATGCAATCAAACCCTCTTTGTCTCCGCTTCTTCGAAATGGAAACAATGTCACTCAGAGAAGCATCTCCAAGACTTGGTCGAAGATACCCATTATATTTATTCTATTGTTCGGAAATAACTTTGCAGTCAGGCGGGAAGTCCCAGATACAAAGGTTTCCACAGCAAAAGAGTAGAATACAACAAGCAATATGTCACAGGATATTTATCGTCTGGAAAGACACACTAGAATGCAAGGGAGGGTGGAAGATAAAACTAAAAAATCTATATTTCCCCCCCCCCCCCTCTCTCTCTCTCTCTCTCTCTCTCTCTCTCTCTCTCTCTCTCTCTCTCTCTCTCTCTCTCTCTCTCTCTCTCTCTCTCTCTCTCATCCAAGTCCCTACTAAGGAAGAGAATAATAACGAAAATGCAAAGGAATGTGACATGTAGATGAAGTGATAAAAGGGATAGTTTTGGTCATATTATTATTATTATTATTATTATTATTATTATTATTATTATTTTCTTGTTATTATTATTATTATTATTATTATTATTATTATTATTATTATTATTATTATTATTATTATTATTATTATTATTATTATTATTATCAACTAAGTTATAACCCTAGTTAGAAAAGTAAGATGCTATTAGCCCCTGAGCTCTAACAGACAATAATAGTCAAATGAGGAAAGGATTGATCAGAGTGTTGAGCGAATTCGGTCAAATGGAAAGAATGGTGGATTATTACTTAATGAAAAGGGAATGAAATTCACAATGATTCCGAAAAAGATATTGATGAAGAGGAGAGCTCTGGGAGTGAAATGATCTTCCTAATGAGGCAGTTGAATTAGTGGATCTTCAGATGTTCAAACTTAAAGTGAATGATTGCATGTTGAAAAGCCTCACAAAAGTCTTGCTTCCTTCTTTATATATGACAGATCTATTTTAACATTGTTACTTATCATAAGATATCTTATGTTTCTTATTCATTACTTCCCATGTAGTTTACTTTTTTCTCTTACTGGGCTATTTTCACTGTTGGAGTCTCCGGCTTGTATCTTCCTGTTTTACCAATTAGGGCTGTTATAATAATAATAATAATAATAATAATAATAATAATAATAATAATAATAATAATAATAATAATAATAATAATAATGATAATAATAACAATAATAATAATCATAATTTATTGAAACTTGAGACTAAGCATCTAGGAAGTGAGAGAATTTATAAGAAAGATGTGAATATGTTATGAGTTTCTTCAAGTAATGCAAAAATGGTCAAATCAGATATATCTATGCTATTTTTTCCTCATTATGATAACATAAGGTGACATTTGCTTAGGCCATAGAATAGTGCCTTCTATGGAGTGAGACAGATTCCCTGGAAACAAATTGTGAAGTAACTAACAATATCCATTAAGATTGAGCAATGAGAAGAGAGTTACCCAATGAATGATTCGAATACATTTCAATTCATCCAAGAAATTATCTTCAAATACAAACTCAGACGAATATAGGTTGAAACACTCTTCATCTGCATGTTGCTGGAAAAGGATGAATATAAAGCTCCAAGTAGGTTGCAGTGTAAAATTCCAAGTATTTTCGAGTATAATTTTGAAAGTTAGTTCGAATATAAAACTCCAACCAGGTTTGAGAATAAAGTTGAAAGTAGGTTCGGATATAAAATCCAAAGTAGCTTCGAATATTGTTCCAAGTAAGCTCGAGTATGGAGTCATTAGTAGGTTGGAATATAATGTTCCTTGCAGGTTCGAGTATAAACTTGAGAGTTGCTTCGCATATGAAGAGGAAGAAATAATAAGGGAAATTGGATGTAGAGGGATGAGACGGAACAAATAATACGTCCACAATTGCCTCTCTGATCTGAAAAACCGTCCTTGCCAGACTCACGGATACGTATTAAAAGAAACTCTTCAATCAGGCGCGATCTCCAAGGAATTAACAATAAATCCGTAGCTCATTAATCAGGTTATCTGGGTTACGGGTGCTCTCATGACTCATAGATTCCTTGCAGGAGGTATGTCATGAAGACTAGAGATGTAAGCATCTCAGGTAACCATAAGTTTTAGATTCCATTTTTCACCTAGATAAAACGAATAAGAATAAGATACGAAGATTATTGACATTAAAAGTGTTTGGACAGTAATGATATTAGGAATATGCAAATGGAAATATAAAAGCAAAATTAGAAAGGAGAAAATTTGGTGTCAGGTGCTATATGGAAATGTTCCCCAGTAGGTGTTAGAAAAGTAGAAGTTTTAATAAAAAAAAAAAAAAACGTGTGATTATATTCCATAAATAAGAAGAGGGCAAAGACTAAAGAGTTAAAAATCTAATAGAATGGAAAAAAAATCGGATTTATATGATGCCAAGTCATCAATTTAATTACCTTATGAATGATAATGCGATATGGCTCATTAGTTTCACTTCGAAAAGATGACTTTACATCTGACACCATTTCGTGCTTGCATTTACTTTTATGAGTGGAAGTGTTGGATTCTCTAGAAAATGTAGCATTTGTGGAAAAGTCAAATGTAATATTTTCCTTTCTATTAATAAGAAATTTAACTGAGAAATCTAGTTTTATAGTTATAGAAGTATTTTGAAAATTATACATACATATATACAGAGGCGCACACACACCCACACACAAACACACACACACACACACACACACACACACACACATATATATATATATATATATATATATATATATATATATATATATATATATATATATATATATATATATATATATATATATATATATGCGTGTATATATATATATATATATATATATATATATATATATATATATATATATATATATATATATATATATATATATATATATATATATATATATATATATATATATATATATATATATATATATATACATATATATCATTGTATAGGTAACATTTTGTATGTAACGTCAACACAATACAAGCATCCCATGAGAAACAGTTGACCTTTTGGTCTCTGTACGGAACCAGATGGCTTCCGGTAGTCATCTTATGCAATCCTATTTGTAATAAAAGCTGAGATAACTCATACAACGTTATCTACAAAAACCTATATTTTTGTCAGATTTATTAATCCTGTCATACGGAATGGTCTTCCGACCAAACCATCCATACTCCGGTGATGGAGCTAATAATAAACTGTTTAAAGTTAACTTAACTAGACTTATTCAGAAGAAGTAACCTACTAGTCCAACAAATCTATATCATATTGAAGAGACATGAGATAGAACACCAATGTGTGTTCATAACAGTACCACACCAACAATTGGTGGCAGCGATTTCAACTTTAAGAACCAGCGGTTTCAACTGTAATACTTAGCAGTTACAACAGTAATGAATCTACCATTTTGATGAAGTATCTACGTCCACCGAAGAAATGAACGCATTGAACATCAACCATAAATATTATACAAACTGAGGAACAGGATCTTTAACAACATCTTAAGAAGACGAAGGAATGGCATTCAACTTTATCAACGTTTACTGACCAAACATTCAAGAATCATATCCAGGGAATAAACATTCAACTATACGACGGGAAATCAAATCGAAACATTCATCCAACAGCTAAACTCTCGCAAACCAGAGCGAGTGAGAGAGAGGAAATGACGTCATTGATCATCGCCCATATATACTGTAAGCTAAGTACATTTCTTTATTCATTCAGTTTTAGGTAGTGAAGTGTTTGTTGTCACGAGTCGATCGTCCATTATTGCTGGGGTAAGTTATTTGCAAATCTTCACTTTTCCTTTATTAGAGGAAACTGTATTCAACTTCAAATTCTCGTCTAGAATTTTTTTTTTTTCTATGTGCTAATTCCGTTTTATTTCAGAAGTTCTCGGGAAATATCTTTTTCTTAGTTTCATTTTTCTTGAGAGGATTGTGTTATAATCTGCAACATATCTTTATTGTATAGTGCTTATGCTTTTACGCAGTGGACGTCTGTATTCATATAGAGATTTTGATAGGATCGCAAGGAATCGAAGAGATAGAAAAAAAGTTAAAATAAACATGACAACTCCTGTAAATCCCGGACCGAGTATCCCCACCCCCGGACTTAGTAACTCCACTCCCGTACTAACCCTAGTGACTGCCAGATCGGCTATACTTCCTTTTCAAGGTCAGGTCAATTGGTTCTTACCTCAGAATGTCGAGTGTTGGATTTCATCAGTTGACGCTCACTTAAATACAAAATATATGACAGAACCATTTGTATAATTGCCAGAAGCTAAACGTTTTATAGAGTTTTCTAAAGGAGATGCAAGCGCATATCTTAGGGGAGTTTCTTTTTCAAGAGGCAGTTACATTGGACGATTTCAAAGTTAGGCTACGTGCGATCTATGGCGGTGAGGAAGCCTTAGATGTAGTTTTAACCTTAAGAAATACACTTAATCAAGCCACTATGACTCAGCTTAACCCTGGATAGGTACGGTGGGTCGTTTGCGACCCCGAGCGTCAAAAAAAAACAGGTTTTTCTCACGTGACTCACCCCCGTGACTGAATTTGTGGGTGATCGACCTGCAGGAGGTGTCTCCCCTACACGCTCTAGTAGTGTCCAGATGTGCATTGCTGTAGCTGTACTCCTTCCCCGATTTCTGAGACGCGTCGGGGTCGAGCGCGACCGAGTTTACCCTTCTAAGGTAGTTTGCATAATTATCAAAGTTATTACGTATTATGAAATTATCGTAGAATGGTGCAACTTGTATAGGTTATCAGTTGTGGAAAGTCTTGGTGGATTGTTTGGCTACCATGTGCATGATTTTTTTTTTAGTTAAAATGTCGTTCATCACCACGAGGACCATTTTACCGCGAGTACCCCTTTTTCATTTTTTTCATTTTTTTGCCAAGTCATTTTTCCGTATGATATTGCCAAATAGTGTCGTAAAACTTTTGCTTGTTTAGTGTTGGAAAGTGTGTCTAGATGATCTGGCTACCCATGCGTGACTTTGTTTTTGTCAGATACGACGTAGTTATTGGTATATTGGGTATTTAACTGCGGTTACCAATTTCTTTTTTTTTTCAATATTTGTAAAAATTACTACGTAGTAAGGAATTGCCGTATATTACTCATTTTTTTTTTCATGTTTATGTGTTAGAAAGTGTGCCTTGATGGTTGGGCTAACACGTGCATGTCTTTTTTTTTTTATCTGAGATGCCGTATATTAGAATGTCGGGCATTTTACCGTGAGTGCCCCTTTTTCATTTTTTTTCCTTTTTTTGCCAAGTCATTTTTCCGTAAGATATTGCCAAATAGTGTCGTAAAACTTTTGCTTTTTTAGTGTTGGAAAGTGTGTCTAGATGATCTGGCTACCCCTGCGTGATTTTGTTTTTGTCAGATACGACGTAGTTATTGGTATATTGGGTATTTAACTGCGGTTGCCAATTTCTGTTTTTTTTCAATATTTGTAAAAATTTACTACGTAGTAAGGAATTGCCGTATATTATTGATTTTTTTTTCATGTTTATGTGTTAGAAAGTGTGCCTTGATGGTTGGGCTAACACGTGCATGTCTTTTTTTTTATCTGAGATGCCGTATATTAGAATGTTGGGCATTTTTCCGCGAGTGCCCCTTTTTATTTGTTTTGCATTTTTTTACTTAGTCATGTTACCGTAAGGAATTGGCAAGTAGTGTCGCAAAACTTATATTTTTATAGTGTTGGAAAGTGTTTCTAGATGATCTGGCTACCAATGCCTATTTTTTTTTTTAGCCAGATATGGCGTATATATAAGTATGTGTTCGATTTTCCTGTGATTGCCATTGTTTCGTTTTTTCCCATTTCTTTCAAAATTACTACGTACTAAGGAACTATCACAGAGTAATGATTCATTTATATGTTTATTTGTCGGAAAATGTGCCTTGATGGTTTGCCTAGCACGTGGCTGAAATTTTTTTTTTCTGAAATGCCGTATATTAGAATGGCCATTTTTCCACGAGTGCCCCTTTTTATTTGTTTTGCATTTTTTTGCTTAGTCATGTTACTGTAAGGAATTGGCAAGTAGTGTCGCAAAACTTATAATTTTATAGTGTTGGAAAGTGTTTCTAGATGATCTGGCTACCCATGCCTATCTTTTTTTTTTAGCCAGATATGGCGTATATATAGGTATGTGTTCGATTTTCCTGTGATTGCCATTTTTTCGTTTTTTCCCATTTCTTTCAAAATTACTACGTACTAAGGAACTATCACAGAGTAATGATTCATTTAGATGTTTATTTGTCGGAAAATGTGCCTTGATGGTTTGCCTAGCACGTGGCTGAATTTTTTTTTTCTGAAATGCCGTATATTAGAATGTTAGCCATTTTTCCGCGAGTGCCCCATTTTATTTGTTTTGCATTTTTTTGCTTAGTCATGTTACCGTAAGGAATTGGCAAGTAGTGTCGCAAAACTTATATTTTTATAGTGTTGGAAAGTGTTTCTAGATGATCTGGCTACCCATGCCTATCTTTTTTTTAGCCAGATATGGCGTATATATAGGTATGTGTTCGATTTTCCGGTGATTGCCATTTTTTCGTTTTTTCCCAATTCTTTCAAAATTACTACGTACTAAGGAACTATCACAGAGTAATGATTCCTCTAGATGTTTATTTGTCGGAAAATTTTGTTTACTTCTTTTTTGATTGAATATCATCAAATTTTTTTAGCTAAAATATTATATTGTTTTACATTTTTTTTTTTTCGATTTTATTTCCCTTCAAAAAAAATTTTTTGGGTCAGAATTTTAATTTTATAGTCGTAAAATAATCGACAATTATCCAGCAACCCACCATACAATTTTTATGCATATCCAATAATAATTAGATTAGTAAATAACACCTTGAAATTGACATACCCTTCCTACATTTCAAGTGGCAGATTAGGGAGTCTGAGTCAGTGTGGTTGGCGGCCATTTTGTGGACATATCCGAAGCGTAAGCTGCCCTATCTATATATATTCTTGTTCCCTATAGAAGTTGTGATATTTTGGTATATTTTTACCTGCATAAATATCATATTATATATTAAATATATGTATATTTTTACGAAATTTCTAAGTACTCAAAAAATTACCTCTAGATATGGCCCCTGATATAAATGTAATTTACAAAATAATGAAGATTTTTTACATATTTCTATTTTAGGATAACATATGTTTATTCCCTAAAAAAATTAGCCACTTCCTATTTCATTTGGGTACCCAAAAAAAATCATGAAATTTGGACAAATTTTTTTGGCCAAAAAAAGTTACCCTTTTTTTCTCATTTCAGATCTTCACCTCCATGGGTCTGACTTCATCCAAAATACATCAAGATGTGTCCTAAACATTCAAGAATCAATTCCTAAAAGGATTTGTGTATATATGTATAAACTTTTTTTTATGAATTTTTATGTGAGGTCTTTTTTTTCTACTTAATTTTTTAAAATATTTATAATAAATAGTTTTTCTGCAGATGAGTAGTATTTATCTTTACAGTTGTTTTAAGCATTCATTGAAGTTTTTTTTGGCAAAAGAAAAAAGGAGGTTACTGCAAAAACTGAATTTTCAAGAATTTTTTTTGGCGTCCGGGTCGTTCGCGTCCGAGTATACCCTTAAAGGGGTGTCCGAGGAGCGTACCTATCCAGGGTTAATGTTATAGAGAGAGCGGCTCTCATTGCCGATAGGCTTAATGAATATCAAGATATTTTAGGTAATTCCACATGGGTTACGGGAGATAACATTGCCGTGAAAGATTTCTTACGATTAATGTATTTAACTTGCATGACAATTATGTTGCCAGAGGCTTTAGTGCACGGTTTTGATAAAAATTTACCGCCCGAACGTACAGAATTAGATGTGTACAAACAGATAAAGAGACACATGTCCAAGTGTACTGACCTAGATCCCTTCCTTACTTAAGTTTTTGCAAAAAATTAAACTAAGCCAATACATTTAAACGTATTTAATAACAATAATCAAGTCGCAGGAATGACGAGTTATAATTGCAAACGTCAAGGTCATTTGATTGCAGACTGCATTACATGATTTTGCTCAATACATAACAGTTCATCTTATTCATATAGTAGATGCTATTCGCGTAATCAACAAGAAAATCCTAGAAACACGCAGTCAATTCCACAGTCAATTCCCTATGGAAATAAAAAGAAAAATCCTTAGTTCAATAAGAAGAAAAAGCCAAACGTCAATGCAGTTCATAATAAAAAACAAACAAATAGTGCTTCAAATAACTCTGATCCTTGGCCGTCTAGCCAGAACTCGCAAGGTCAGACTAATTTTCAGAATGTGCAAAGCAAAGCAAATACTATATAATTAACTCCAATGGGGAAGAGAGTGATGTTGGGTCATTCATATCAACATCAGTAGTATCAAATAATCCATTTAATGTTTTATCAGATCATTGTGAGGCAATAGATTTCCCTATGAAACACACGGCCGAATCAAATTAATCAGTGCAGGCTCCCGTAGATTTGCAACCAATTCACACAATAATAAGCCGAAATGAGTTACGACCAAAATTATATGCTATAAATTTAGAACACCTATCCTTTACATTATTTTTTTACTCTGATTGTCGACGTAATATCAGGGATTTGAGAACTCATCACTTGTTATTTTCGAACTTCCCTATAGAGAAGTCCCGAGTAAGGCTCTCGGGTATAGGAAATAATGAATTAAATGTAATAGGAGTAACTCATGTTCAGTACAAGGTCAGTAAGCTCACGTTTGCCAATACCTTTGCCGTTGTACAAAACATTGATATGTATCCAGCTGTAATTATAGGATACCCGTCTATGAGCAATCAAAACATTTTATTAGCCCCTGCCAAACAAGGCGTGTATATCAAAGGAAAATTCTATAAGTCTTCTAATACCTTAAAGTCAGTTTTGGATAAAAAGGGGACAACAAATAAAACAGTGAAGTACATTGAAGAACCAATCACTTGTCTCATTAATAAAGAAATAATATACGCGACCCAACAGAATTCTCGTTCACCCGTAATATCATCTTGCACGCAATCTATCGAGCCGATCGTAACTTTGAATATAATCGTGCGAGTAAAGAAAACATTGCCGGGATCTGAAATAATAATCTTTTCGATACTTTGAAAACTAACAAATTGTCCATCACACAAGCTATTTATACAATCGGCTCACAACAACAATGTAATATTGAAGTTTGTAATCATTTAAATACCACTTTAGTAATTCACAAAAATCAACCTATCTTGGATGTAAAAGTTTATAAACATTGTATTCTTACCGTCGCTGAGATTAATCACGCTCAATCAGTTGCGGATGAATCCCTTTTGCAATCTATTAAAAATAAAATCAATAAAGACATTCAAGAAGAAGAAATTCAGCAGAAATTTTTTGGACTTTTAACTGAATATCTTGATGTTTTCTCCACTACGGATGGATCCTTAGGAAAAACAAATATTATTGAATATCAAATAAGGTTAAAAGACAAGCAGAAAATTATCTATGTACCCTTGTACAGACTCCCTATGAAATTCCAGAATGAGATAAATGATGAAGTAGGTAAAGTGCTAGGAGTCTTTAGGAAATCGAACAGACCTTATAATTTTCCATTAATAGTTGTACAGGATAAAGATCGAACATTGCGTATCTGCATAGACTTCCGTCGCTTAAATGAGGAAACAATCCCTGATCGATTCGCAGTGCCATGTACTGACGATATTTTATCTTTGTTAGGTCAGAATAAATATTTTACCCGTTTGGAATTACTTAAAGACTTTCACCAGATATCATTAGAAGAAAATAGTATCCCAAACACTGCCTTCAGCACAGCCAGGGGACATTATGAATTTTTGCATATGCCTCTTGATTTACGTTGTGCTCCCATAACATTTACTAGAATGATTAAGATAGTGTTTGGACACTTGCTAGGGGATATATTGCATGCCTATATGGACGACCTTGCAATCTTTTCTAATATCTTAGAACAGGGGTGGCCAACCTATGGCGCATGCGCCAACAGTGGCGCATTACACGATTACAGGTGGCGCACTATACCCCAGAGATAATAAAAGAAAAAACATGCCTGCTTATAGAAAAGAAAAATACTAATACTAATAACAATACTGATTTCTAGAAAAAAAATACAGAAAAGAATTTAAGGGGACCGCCCGCCATGTTTTGCATTTCTTTTTTTAATTATTCAAAATGCACCATTTCTATATATCTTTTAGAGTTTGGACACATATAATACCTTCATCATATACAATATTCAAATCATTTGATCAAAAACTTTTTGATTTATTAGCAAAATCCCGATTAAAAAAAAATTAGGTACATTTTTCTCCACTAATATTTCTCCAATTGTATTGAAAATCATACCATCAAATCTTCGTCATAAACCGAAATATATATATATATATATATATATATATATATATATATATATATATATATATATATATATATATATATATATATATATATATATATATATCAAATGATTATATGTATAACTGCCAAATATGTCCAAATCACTATATTTAAAGGATTGACAGGGGTTAAAGTTTGTGTGGCGCATCTGAATTAGAAGTGAAAAAAATTGGTGCATGGGAAACAAAAGGTTGGCCAACCCAGCCTTAGAAGAACATCTACGTAAAGTGGAACTAGTACCACAGAGACTAAGACAGCATAACTTAAGGGTAAGGATTAGTAAGTGTGAATTCTTCAAAACGGAATTGGTCTATTTAGGTTTTACGGTGTCTACCTAAGGTCTTAAAGTAGTCCACAATAAGGTGTCGTCTATCCGTAACTTTCCCATACCTACTAATGTCAAGGGAATACAGCAATTTCTGGGGTTTAGTGGATATTACAGGCGTTTTATATGCAACTATTCAATGATAGCCGCTCCCTTAACTGATCTTATGAAGAAGGGTGCAGATTTCATATGGTCTGAGCAGTATCAACAGGCCTTCAATACCTTGAAAGATGAACTGTGTAGTTCTCCTATCTTAAAATTTCCTGACTTTGGTAAGGAATTCTTCATTACAACAGACGCCGCAGACTTAGGAATAGGCGGGGTATTACTTCAGTAATATGACAAATAGTTTTTCCCGATAGGTTTTTATTCACGTAAACTGAGAACTTCCGAAAGTAGGTATGCAGTAATAGACAAGGAAGGGCTACCTATTGTTAATTCACTAGTGCATTTTAAGTTCATAATATACGGTTATCCCGTCAAGGTTCTTACTGATCATAAACCCCTAACCGACTTCTTTGAAGGTTTTAGTCACAGCCCCAAACGAACTCGGTGGCATTTCATCATCCAAGACTTTGGCGCGAGGATCGGGTATTTACTAGAGAAAGTAAATATCATTGCTGATGCATTATCACGCAACCCCGTGTCATCTTGTACGGAGCTATCAGCTGAATTAATAGATATATCAACATCCATTCCTATTGTTAAAACTGTATCTGAATAGGAAGATCTGGGCTGGAGCACTGAATTATTACACACTGAGCAAAGAGAAGATCAGAAATTAGAACAAATCATAAATGCTTTGGAAGGAAATCCTAAGGAAAAGGAATATATAAAGTATATGACAAGGAAACACGCAATACACCACAGGTGACTAACGACCAGGTAGTGGTACCAATCTCACTTATATCCTATGTCCTAAATTGGTTGCATGCCAATCCATTGAATTGACACCCAGGGTTCTCCATAATGTCACAGAAAGCCATATCATTGTTTTATTGGCATACGATGCTTACAGATATAAAAAAGCACATAGCTAATTGTCACACTTGTCAGGAAAACAATGGGCACACGAAAACACCTGTCAGCCTAGGGCCTTATCCCATGCCGAATCAACCCTTTGAAAGAATATATTTAGATTTATTAACAGGATTTTACGAGTCAGACAGAGGAAATAAGCACCTCTTATTAATTGTAGATGCTTTGACTCAATATACAGAACTGATAGCGCTTAAAACTAAAATTGCGATTGAATGCGCTAGGAAGTTTTACAAGTGTTACATTTTTAAACATGGAATTCCTCACATGATGATATCAGTCTCAGGTGGAGAATTTGATAATCATTTCCTTAACTCATTGTGTGAATTCCTTAGCATAAAGAAAATCAATAACAAGATCTATCACCCAGTGTCAAATGGGCTAGTGGAAAGAGCGAATAGGAAGGTTTTAAACATATTAAGATTAACACTAGGGGGATCAGACCCCAACTGGGATATTGCAATACCTGCAGTACTAAGTACTCTGAATCACACATATGATGTATCAATTAAAATGTCACCACATGAGGCATTGTATGGTACCCCAGTTAAAACGCCTTTCCATGTGTTAACACCTACAACTAATTTATCAAATCCTTTAAAGGAAGTTATAAATGCAAGCAAAAGTCGTTATAATATCCTTTGAAAGAATTTAGAAGAATAAAAAATTATGATGAAAAGGAATCATGATAAAATAGCGAAGCCAACCAAAACATATACCGTGGGTGATAATGTATACATACAGGTAAATGTACGTAAAGGACTCAATTACAAACTAACACCTAAGTTTGAAGGCCCATTTAACAATCTGGAAACATTAACGGTAAATAGATTTAGAGTTCAAAAACTATCCTAACCCATTGATGAGAGAATTGTACCATTCGCTCATATAAGAAATTAAAAACAAGAGAGAATGAAGTGAGTGAATTTCTTTTTTTTTTTATCTACGAAACTTGTATGATATTTGTATGTTAACATTTTGTTTTCTTCTTAATACAGGAGTAATTACCTATATTTTTCTCATTGCAGGTTACCAAAATGAAGTATTTATTGTTAGGAGCGATATTCTTCGCTCAGACACTTTTCTCGTGTGGGAAGAGCCCTAAAACTAAAAGTATAGATTTTAGATATGGCACTATAGTAGAGAGAACAGAAGACATTTTTATTACTGCAAGCAATATAATTATAGAAGTAAACATGTAAGCTATTTTTCTCCCAGATAATGACGTCACTAGCTTAAAGAGCGATATTTCAAGGTTTACTGCTTCATTAAATGAGATGCATAAAAGACATTTTCCTTTTAATACAGAGAGTTTGCTTGCACCAACACTAAGCGTAGCAGAAATGCTATCACAAGACTTGTAAAATAAGACTTACGAGGGAGAATCTTCGGCTCGTGACCTTCCGATGTGGACAGTAAGACACACTAACCTTGAAAGACGTAACCAGTTTATTTTTGCTGCACTAAATATCTTTGGATCTGTTGCAAGTTTAGGCTTAGGGATTTCAAATCGTCTTAAAATCAGTAATCAAAATAAGAAAATTGAGCTTTTAGAACATGAAAACGAATTAGTTTGATCAGAATTAAGGAATCAGTTAACATCAATTAATCAAATTATGAGTTTGATGAACGAACATTCTAGTAATATCAGTCAGATTATGGAAGTACAAAACTTGTTGGCAACATTAATGTATTATATTTTAAAAATAGATCATATCCATACTAAAATTGCACATTTCATTGAGAAATCAAAAGACTATGTGGAAGCTAATACGTTAGCAACTAAAGCTTTTTTATCACCACATCTGTTGCCAGAAAAGACTTAACGTTAATTATGGAGAATGGACGGGAGAAAATAGGTTATGTTCCTTTGTTAGATGCCCATAGGTTAGAATTTTATTATAGCCTAATTACAGTAAGCGTTGAAAATTACAGGATCATGATTACAGTTCCCTTTGATTCTTCAAATGCCTGGCAATCATACAAGATATCACCATTCCCAACTTTCATGACGAATAACTCAAGTCCAGTAATATCCAGTTTGACAGGACACGTATTGATTTCCCATAATAAGGAAACATATACGATCATTAAAGACTTAAATAAATTAACTCACTGTTCAGAAGCAATGAATAATAAAGTATGTACAGCCTACTCTTTCGAATTCCATGAAAAATCAATGGATGCATGCGAGTTAGGTATAATGCTAAACGGTGCTCTCTCCCATACATATGAAAATTGTCTGAAAAAACTTTATTCTTTTAACGATAAGTTCAATTGCAGATTGAACAACGGCTCGTAGATACAATAAAACAGGGCCTGCTTCAATGTATCATACCAGGACGGATCCACATCCTATTCCCATTTCTTCATTGCAGCAGATGGTTGCATCGGTACGTCCCCGAATTACATGGTCCAAGAAATTAACACTATCATCAGAGAACGGACCTACTTCGCGAATTTCACGTGGACCACCACAATCCCTTCCTTACCTTTCCCATACAACGCACGAGTGGCTAATCGGTTGATGAAATTACCCGAGATGGACCACCCGTCAGCGACTTATGCAGATCTTCGTTTTTATGTGTTGCTAGCATTAATCAGCGTTACGGTGATGATATTTATTGCCGTTAACATCTTTGTTTGGCGTAGTTTAAGGCAAAGACAGGTGGAACTCATGAGGAACGTTTTGCAATGTCCAGACAACACTCCATATATTTTGAAAGCATTTCAATTTAGAGCCGTTTGAAATTGGCCATTCCATTCACTTGAAGGAGTAAAATTGTCTGGAAAAGTGAAGTGTAAGAAAAGCGGTTAGTACGCTAGTAATATGTAGTTGAAGAGACTCTAGGACATTTGTATTTTAAAAACATTTTATGAACATTTAAAAAAAGAAAAATTATCGTTTGGGCATCTAATAAGATATATATATATATATATATATATATATATATATATATATATATATATATATATATATATATATATATATATATATATATATATATATGTGCCAGGAATTTTTTGGGTGCACTGTAATTATATCTTCACAAAGGTAACAACTATTCTTTAACAGATTACCGAATCATATGTACATCAGTTTTTTTTAGGGGGTACCACATAATCATTAGCTTGCAATATACCATATATAGATCTCTATCTTCCATGTATTTTTCTTTATTTTTGACAATGTGCGTTAGGTATGTATTTTTTTTATTTTAAATATACCTATTTAAACATTCATCCTTAATCAATTTTTTATGAGTTAAAAAAAAAAATCCATAGCCAGTCAAACTCCAAGAAAACATATTTTTAACGTACTTTTTGTTATTCAAATATTTGAAGGTAGCTGTCCGAGCTAATGTAATATACATATACATTTATATAACTATGACCCAATGGATCATAGAGGAGATGGAGTGTGAACGTCAAGTCATAGCAGGATGCAAAAGTAAGACAAAGGTAAATCATTGTATAGGTAACATTTTGTATGTAACGTCAACATAATACATGCATCACGTGAGAAACAGTTGACCTCTTGGTCTCTGCACGGAACCAGATGTCTTCCGGTAGTAATCCTGTGTAATCATATTTCTAGTAAATACTGAGATAACTCATACAACGTTATCTACGAAAACCTATATTTTTGTCAGTTCTATTAATCTTGTCATACAGAATGGTCATCCGACCAAACCACCCATACTCCAGTGATGGAGCTAATAATAAATTGTTTAAAGTTAACTTAACTAGACTTATTCAGAAGAAGTAACCTACAAGTACAACAAATCTATACCATATTGAAGAAACATGAGATAGAACACCAATGTGTGTTTATAACACTACCACACCAACATATATATATATATATATATATATATATATATATATATATATATATATATATATATATATATATATATATATATATATATATATATATATATATATGTGTGTGTGTGTGTGTGTGTGTGTGTGCGTATCTAATACTCTTTTCCAATATTGATATATAAATCTTTTATACATATGTTTGAGAAGCCTTAGATACTATTTTCCTTAGTTCAATTATATATAATGAAGAGAGTTATTTTCATATAATCAGCTTAACATATTGGAAGAACATAAAAAGGTAATTTTTTTATTATTAATATGATAATATTTCACAAAAAATAGGCTTATTGAGAAAGTCTTTCAAGATTTTCGGTGATCAATATATTCTGAAGAAGTGTTTTAATTCTTTCATTCTACCTTGTTTTGAGTATTGTTCTCCTGTCTGGTCTTCAGCTGCTGATTCTCATCTTAATTTGTTGGACAGAAACTTACGGTCTATTAAATTTCTTATTCCTGATCTAGATATTAATCTCTGGCACCGTCGTTCAATTAGTTCATTATGTATGTTGCATAAGATTTTTCACAACTCTGACCATCCTTTACATTCAGATCTCCCTGGACAATTCTATCCTGTTCGTAATACTAGGCAGGCAGTTAATTCTAATAGCCAGGCCTTCTCCATCACGAGGCTCAATACTACGCAGTACTCTAGAAGTTTTATTCCAGCTGTGACCAAGTTGTGGAATGATCTTCCTAATCAGGTGGTTGAATCAGTAGAACTTCAAAAGTTCAAAGTTGGAGCAAATGCTTTTTTGTTGACCAGGCGGACATAGTCTTTTTATAGTTTATTTATGACATATTTGTTTTTGATGTTGTTGATATTATTATTATTATTATTACTATCCAAGCTACAAACCTAGTTGGAAAAGCAAGATGCTATAAGCCCAGGGGCTCCAACAGGGAAAAATAGCTCAGTGAGGAAAGGAAATAAGGAAATAAATAAATGAAGAGAACAAATTAACAATAAATCATTCTAAAATAAGAAACAACGTCAAAACAGACATGTCATATAATAAACTATCAACAACATCAAAAACAAATATGTCATAAATAAACTATAAAAAGACTATGTCTGCCTGGTCAACAAAAAAGCATTTGCTCCAACTTTGAACTTTTGAAGTTCTACTGATTCAACCACCCGATTAGGAAGATCATTCCACAACTTGGTCACAGCTGGAATAAAACTTCTAGAGTACTGCATAGTATTGAGCCTCGTGATGGAGAAGGCCTGGCTATTAGAATTAACTGCCTGCCTAGTATTACGAACAGGATAGAATTGTCCAGGAGTAACATTACCAATTCTCCAACTAGTGCTAAAAGCTCCTCTTCTTGCTAACTTGCGCAAAATAACAGATAACTTTGGAGCTAAGAAATCTGCTGTCTTTATAAAAAACAAAGGAAAAATACCATTTGGGTCTACACCTCCATAAGCATCAAGGTCCATCAACAGAGCTTTAATCTCACGAGATCGAAAAGCTAAACTAGTTAGTTTAGCCTCAGGAAAACAGGAATGAGGAAGTTCAAGTTTTTCATTACTCTGTTTACTGTCAAAAACATCAGCCAAAAGGGTTGCCTTTTCCTTTGGACAGTGAGTGACTGAGCCATCTGGTTTAAGTAAAGGAGGAACTGTTGCATCTACACCAAAGAGTGCAGATTTAAGGGTAGACCACCATTTATGTTCCTGAGTTGTACCAGAAAGTGTTTCTTTTATGGTTAAATTGTACTCCTTTTCAGTTGAGGCATAAACTCTCTGAGCAAAAGCTCGAAGCTGAGTATAGTTGTTCCAGGTCAAATCTGATCTGTTACCCTTCCAAAGTTGATAGGCCTCCTGCTTTTCCAAAAAAGCACGTCTACAATCATTATTGAACCACGGTTTGTCCTTCACTCGGTACCTTAGCACACGAGAAGGGATACGCCTATCAATTATGTTGACTAGATTCTCATTCAAAGGGACAACAGGATCTACACTATTACATAATTGTGACCAATTCAAGCACAAAAGATCATGTAAAATCCCATTCCAGTCTGCTTGGGATTTCATATAAATTTTACAAGAATATGATATATCAGGGACAGGCTGCTCAGTCTTCACTAATAATGAAATCAAGGCATGATCAGATGTCCCGACTGGAGAACCAACCTTACCAGTTATAACGCCAGGGGAGTCAGTGTATACAAGGTCCAAGCAATTACCAGACCTGTGAGTAGCTTCATTTATGATTTGCTCACAGCCTGATTCAGAGGCAAAGTCTAAAGCTCTTAAGCCATGGCGATCGGTAGGAGAGATAGAACTTAACCACTCCCTATGGTGAGCATTAAAATCACCAACAAAGACAAAAGAAGCCTTTCTATCATCTTCTTGTATCTTAGCCATAATGGTAAGAAGACAATCGAAGATAGAATCATCCATGTCTGGATTCCGGTAGATCGAACATAAATAAAAGTTGTTATGCCTGCCACAAACTTTTATTACCTGAATCTCATGACATCCACATTGATAGCAGGACTTATGAGAAGCAGGGTACTCGGTCCTAATATACACCGCCATTCCCCTGGCCCTAGGGATGGCATCACGTTTCAACATTATTGGCTTCTTGAAACCAGTTATAAGGAGCTCAGATGAATGCCTCATATTAGAAACCAAAGTTTCTGAGCACAAAAGAATATCATACTGTCTGGACGCAACTGTAAGGTCTTGGATATTTGCATGAAGACCACGAATATTGCAATACAGAAGACGACATTGACGAAATCTAGGACGTACTGGTCCAGGATTTCGCTCAATGTCTCCAGACAGCATAAGAATTAATAGAAATAAAAAAGAGACATCATACTTAAAAACTAGATTAACAAGAATTATAACAAAAACAATACGTACAGAATTATAAACAAAGTGATTGATGATACCCATAGACTATAGTAAAAAGTCGGAAAAACTGGTCAACATGGAGGAGCCGATACACCATGCAAGGCTAAATACCCTCCAGAATAGCCACTTCAACTGAAGGGAGGACAGTAAGGATGGTTTTGAGAAGAAAAAGAATCAGAAAAAGGAAAAGACAACCTCTTGATAAACCACCAGGCATCCATGGCCCTTCTATTAAGCCTGCCCAACACACCATTTCAAAAAAACAAGAGGAAGAAAAAAAAATAAGATAGAATAGTGTGCCTGAGTGTACCCTCAAGCAAGAGAACTCCAACCCAAGACAGTGGAAGACCATGGTACAGAGGCTATGGCACTACCCAAGACTAGAGAACAGTGGTTTAATATTGGAGTGTCCTTCTCCTAGAAGAGCTGCTTACCACAGCTAAAGAGTCTCTTCTACCCTTACCAAGAGGAAAGTACACTGAACAAATTGCAGTACAGTAATTAACCCCTTGGGTGAAGAAGTGTTAAGTATCTCATTGTTGTCAGGTGTATGAGGAAAGACGAGAATATGTAAAGAATAGGCCAAACTATTCTGTGTAAGTGTAGGCAAAGAAAAAATAAGCCGTGACCAGAGAGAGGGATCCAATGCATTACTGTCTGGCCAGTCAAAGGATCCAATACGTTTCTTATTTTAGAATGATTTATTGTTAATTTGTTCTCTTCATTTATTTATTTCCTTATTTCCTTTCCTCACTGGGCTATTTTTCCCTGTTGGAGCCCCTGGGCTTATAGCATCTTGCTTTTCCAACTAGGGTTGTGGCTTGGATAGTAATAATAATAATAATAATAATAATAATAATATTACTGATAAAGATATGATATATTTTGCGTTTCAGCTTTACAACCATCACGAGTTAATTACTAAAATTCAATTACCAATCAGTGTCGAATAGCTTTATCAAATACTACTGACAATACAAAATGCTGATGCAGTGTTAAGAAGTTTATTTAATAGGATCGAACATAATTAATGAATAATCAAGTTTCCTGAAATATATGTCTCAAACTATAAATATATTTTAAACAATCAGAAACCTCTAAAAGTGATATTATTATTATTATTATTATTATTATTATTATTATTATTATTATTATTATTATTATTATTATTATTATTATTATTATTATATAATCTTAGTTTGAAAAGCAGGATGCTTTAACCCAAGAGCTCCAACAGGAAAATAGCACTATGAAGAGAGGAAATAAGGAAACTGATAGATTAGTGTGCCTGAGTACAAGTTAAAATTTAGCTAGAAGAGTGAAAAGAAATGTGATCAAGTTATATGTGTTTGTTTTTTCCTATATTGTCATGAAGTGACGTCATGAATTTCCATGTGTTTTTTTTTTTTTTTTTTTTTTTTTTTTTTTTTTTTTTTTTTTTTTTTTTTTTTTTTTTTCAGTAAACCTATCAAATCAGTACTTTCTCTGTTCCTTTCCGTTAAAGGTCATTACGTCTTTCAAAACAACGTTTCCTTGATGGATTCTGTTTCAATTATCCCTGTAAGCTCGACTATAAAGTTCAAAGTAAGTTCAGGAATGAATTTTGATGTAGGTTCTACCCTAAAGTTCATAGTCATTTTGAATTTAAAGTGCCTACTATGGGTTTCACAGACAGTGCCAGTGCGATTTTTTGTAATTATTCTGTAACGAACACTCGTATTAGTACGATATTTTACGATAGTGTATTACACCCAGTAAGGAAATTTATAGGAGTATCATGAATCATTTATTGTAAATAATAAAGACTTTTGTACCTATACCAAGAGGCAAAACTCATGAGCCAAGCAAGAAAACGAACACCAGGTTGGAAAAGCTCCGCCTGCCTACAACCCCCTTCACCTCCAACCCCCATTTTCTTCCTCCCCTCTCCTTTCTTCCCTCACCTGCCCTACGTCTTTCCTTCTCTCTTTCTCTCTCTCTGAATGTTGCTTTGATTTAAAATTTTTTTTTACGATTTTGTTTTTCTATCAATCTAATAATAATTGACACTGTTGTATAAATGTAACAGTTCAGTGGTTGTTACCCTCCAGTTAACTTATTAATATCTATTTATACACTGATTTGCTCTCTCCCTCTCTCTGCTTCTCAGTTTCTACTAATGTGGGGAGTTATACAGAGGCTTAACTAATTTTTCCTTTTGCCCCATGCTTCTGAAATTTAAAGTGTTTGCTAAATAGCAATATATATATATATATATATATATATATATATATATATATATATATATATATATATATATATATATATATATATATTGTCTTTGAGTTTGAACAATATGTAATTGTACACACTTATATCATTGCATATTTCGGTATTGGGTATGAGCATAGATGATAGGTATCCATAGGAAATGAGAAACAAAATCTTTATTTCACCTAATGCCACATATATCCCCCCCACCCCCTAATTGAATTTGATTGAATATTGGTATTGAATATTGCTAAATAGCAATATATATATATATATATATATATATATATATATATATATATATATATATATATATATATATATATATATATATATATATATATATATTGTCTTTGAGTTTGAACAATATGTAATTGTACACAATTATATCATTGCATATTTCGGTATTGGGTATGAGCATAGATGATAGGTATCCATAGGAAATGAGAAACAAAATCTTTATTTCACCTAATGCCACATATATCCCCCCCACCCCCTAATTGAATTTGATTGAATATTGGTATCGACCGATGACGGGACTCGAATGTGGGTAGGGCATAACCTTCATATTTAATCTTTTTCTTTTTTTTTTTTTTGGGTGTGTTTTTATTTTTTTTTTTTTTAGTCTTCATCGCTTTCTAATAGCAAGTCAACTTCATCTTCAGTGTCACTGTCAAGATTAATAATGACAGGATCAATACTGTCTTTCATGTTATCTGTTGAACGATAACTATCCTCAAAACCTCGTGATCGACGTACTGCCCCTGCCCATACGTCGCGAGTGACAGAGATCCTTGCCTCCTCTAATCTGGCATGTAGGTCGGCTCGGGTGAAACGTTGGAGTGAGGAGCGCACGTAACATTTCATGTGTCCCCACACCTGCTCGATTGCATTGAGCTCGGGATGTGCGGGCGGCAGGCGGACGATTTCATGGCCCCATTCTCGAATGGTGTTATCTACCTTGTACTTAGGCTCTGGCCTATTTTGACGGTATATGTATAGAAGTTCAGGTCTTGTAGCATGTTGCGGGAAGGATATATTTCTGCGCTGTAACCATTCAATGAGGTCAGATTTCCTGGTAGCTGTGGTGGGACAACGACTATCTTCTGTCATTATACTGTGGTATGGGGCATTGTCCATCACTAATACCGAAGGCTCCTCCAGGAGTGGCAGGAGATGAGTTGTTAGCA